>NC_038251.2:44881217-44998628 GCF_000004515.6 Glycine max | reverse complement strand
CATTGACCAATGATGTTTTTCAGCCACATCGGGTAGGTTCTATTGGTCGGCATCGACCAAGCTATTTTTTAGCCGGTATTGGGTAGATTTTTTTGTCAATGCCTAGTAGGATTTTTTAGACAGACGTTGGCTAAAAATAGTCTTGGTCAATGTCGTTTGGAAAGACCCTAGCCGATGTTGGTCAAACAAACCATAGCCAACGTTGGTAAAAGAATCTAGCCAACATCAACTGAAAAATAGACTCAACCAATATTAGCAAAAAAATAGCCCCAACTGACGTCAGTTGACAAATATTCCAGACATACTTTGACAAAAGAAACCTTATTTGATGTTGACCGAAAAATAGCTTTGATTGATGTCGGTTTAAAAAATCACTGGTTGTAGGCAAACAAAACAACCCTAGTTAAAATTATCAATATTTTGTATTTATAAATTATTAAAAATTGAAAATATTTTTTAATTAATATTTCAAAATTAGATTTTATTTATTTTCTATAAAGTTTAATATTAAAACTTCATCTATTTAAAATATAAAATTAAAATTTTACATATGGAAGAAATTGATTTGTCCTATCCAAACAAAGAATTTAAAATGGAAAAAATTTGAATTGATTTATCCAAACAAAGTATTTGAAGAATAAAAGAAATTAAAATCAAAGTAATTTAAATTTTAGGCATTTCAAATTCTTTGAAATTTTAAAAATCTTGATCCAAATACAAGGTTATAGTATGACCTATATTAGACATGACCAAGATTATATAATAAATTATGATAACTTTTTGTCCAATTCCTTACAAACCCGTACATAAAGCGAACAAATATGGCATGATGTATGTGGGCAAAACAAAGGTGGGACAAGGCAAGACCAAGAAAATCTTGATATTTGAACGTCCAAAAACTATGGTCAAGGGCATTTTTTTTTAATGTTTTCCCACCAGTTTTCTTTTTTAGAGGATTTTGTTTAAAAACATTAAATATGGACACACACATTTTAGGAGATATTTGAACCTGGATCTGTCATGTAGGAAAGTAACAAAGCCAACCCAACATATTCTTAAACCTAAGCGAACTTTGAGGTGAATTTTTTTAAAAATTAAACAGCGTCTGGCAAAATTTGAACCTCATTCACCAAAAAGAGAAATGCTACCACCAACGCACTCTACTAAAGGCTGAAATTTATTCAAAATAAATATTTGTTGAGTCTCACTTTTTGGTTAATGAATTTTTCTTGTAGTTTTCAATAAATTTTAAAAAATAATTAAACGTAGAGTATGTATCGGAAAGAGTGCATGGCTAGAATTTCTCTTCACTAAAGAAAAATAAAAAAAAAATTGTATAAATATTAATACTAAATAGCTTGGATTGCCCTTATATTTGGACCAGCCCTAGAAACTAGCCTCTTCCATTCCACAATGTTTATTAGACGAGAAATGCATTCAATTTGAATCGGCTAGTCTAACTACTCTTGCATGTAAGGGTAAAATAATGGAAGACCTCACCATTCCAAACAATTTTCATCTTGGTAGTAAATATATAAAATTATAAATAATCTCTCTCGTCTTATTATAAGTAAAAATTAAAGAAAAAAAAGAAAAGGAAAAAGACTTGATAAACAGTATTGCAGTGTGTAACTTCAACTTCTAGTTAATTATATGATCTATTTTTTTTATCAAGTAATTATATGATAATTTGACTATAGAAAATAATAGTATAATATCATATTGTTTTAGTTGGGAGTGAGTATACAAATCAAGTTGATTTGTGTAAGGCCTGACCCACAAAGTTTGTATTTTTACGTATCGAATAAGTTCATTCTACAAAATTAAATGGACTACATTTTTTAGTTCATATCAGGTCAACGAAGCTCACAATTAAACAGGTTGGGCTGTGGACTTAATAAAGAAAGCTTAAAATTTTCTTTTTTTAAAAAAAAAAGCATAAATTTATCAAATAATTCATATTTCTTTTTACTTTTTCTTCCATATTTTAAAGCTAAAGTAGAGAATAAGAATACATATAAATATAATTATAAGCATTCAATTAAATATTAAACATTCTAACTCTAAAATATCAAACATTTGTAAGACTATTACCTAACAAAAAATATAAGAATTTAAAGTAAATATTAAACATTTAACTCTAAATAAAACATCAAACATTTTCAAGAAATATATACCTAATAATAAAATATCAAAATTCTAACACATCAAATATAAGTGTAAAGTGATTAAAGTTAAAAGTATTTTTTTTACTCAGGTTATCCATGGATTTCGCATATTAAGTCTACAAAGTCCGTGGATTTGTCATACTAAACCAAAAATCTTTTACTATTAGATAAATTATATTCTTTAACCCATATTCACGCAAATCACGGACTAGTCCGTGAGTTCGAGTTCATATACCAACCCTAATTTTAGTCCAAGCTTCCTAAAAGAAAATATACTCATCAAATAAAGAGCACACAATTCACTAGAATTTGATGTGATTTCTCTTATTGAAGCTTTATTGGATGGTTTTTTTATCAATGCCTACTAAGTCTTCTTTGTATGCCATGGAGGCATTTCTGTGCGTCAAATCTGATGTGCTCAATTTTGGGGGTTACTAGAAATAATGTTAAGTGGGGAAATGAGGACCATCCTCGATCTCAATTTAGTGGCCCAGGTAAGTTTTTCACTATGTCACTGTCAAATATTAACAACTTAGTCATTCACATGAACAATTCACATATTTTTTTAATTACCGTGATATAAGTACAAAAGTATTTATTAATTTTATTAATAATTAATTTTTATTAAAATATCATTAATTATCTTTAATAAAAAAATTCTTTATAATTGTTTTTTTTTTCCTCCACAAGAGTCAAACGAGATTTTGTAGGAATCAAATGTAATTTTCGTTGGACCAATAACATGCTGGCGAATAATTTGGATTTTAAATCCAAATTAATTAAACTTGTATTTTCTGGAATATCAATTTTCTGCTTACTTGTGTGAGATGAGGGGAAAAGCTTAATTAATAATCAACTTATAATTAGATGCAATCGATCAATGTCATATGTGTAGAAGATAGAGCATCACGAGACCTGGATACTGATCATTGGTGAAGTCAGTGCAGAGAAAATTAAGGGCAGTTCCCTGGATACATGTATCGTATATTAGAAGAATTGATTAATCATGATATTCACATTCTTAAAAAATAACACCAGTGACAATATAAAATCTTTTGAATAATAATTTCTTCGTACTAAAATATTATAATCTCATCACACACGCCTTTCATATAACAATAATTAATCATTGATAATTAAAATAAAGAATGTTGTTATCAAGTTCTAAATGATATTTAGAACAAAAAAATAAACATATTTAGAACAAAAAAATAAATTGCAGTGGAACTTCCTACCAAGTTCCTGTGTTAAGTGATCACAGTGCTACTCAAGATATTTAGAAAAAAAAATAAAGAATATTGTTATCAAATGATACTTAAAATATTGAAAATTTTAGTTAGAATTAAACATATTAAAAATAATTGATTAAAAAAATATAAAATGTTAAGTTAAATTATTTAGTTGGTATGAGAATATATGATATGCATATTAGAACAAGGTATTTGAATTTTGAAGATAAAATATATGTTTAAAATTTGCTTTTGATATACAGTTACATGTTAGGATAGAAGTTCACGGATTAGGAATTAGGGATTTGATATCAAACAGATAAAGATAGAGGGAATGAACATTTTGTATCATTAACTTTAACTTTAATAACTAGTATTAATTTTTTAAATTGTATTTTTATATAACTAAATTTTATAATAAATAAATATTTGTATATATATGTATAGATTAGATTATAATTAAAGTTCATAACAAGTAAATATTTTTAGACATATAAATTATATTCAAAATTTAACATAAATAATTTATAATGGGATACAAATTTTTTTTAATAACTAACATTTTTCTTTTAGAAGTTATTTTAATTTGTTTAAAAATAATGATGTGAAGATAAAAATATAGAAATAAATGATTATATATATATATATATATATATATATATATATATATATATATATATATATATATATATTATATAATTTTATTATATTATTTATTTATTATTAATTTCACATAACAACATCAAACTTAAATTACATAAGCCATCAAATCGAAACATTTTATAGAATATGAATTTAAAAAATTTTTATTTTATTATAATCAAAATAAAAAGAAAAAAATCAATTAAATAGAGATGATTAGTATATTTTAAAATTATTTTTTAAATTTATAATTTTAGAATTTTCCATTTCATAATTATTTAATATAATATTTTGCACATTTCAATATCTTATATATATATATATATATATTATATATATATATATATATATTATATATATATATATATATATATATATATAAATTACAATAACATACATTTAATTTTTAATTTTTTAAAATACTTTAATTTAATTTTTTGTTAAGAATAAAATTACTATATATATATATAAGTGAAAATTTTTGGGGATTATGAGTTTTATAAAAATGATTTACTATTATTATTATTATTATTATTATTATTATTATTAATCAAATAGAAATACAAAAAATAAATTAAATAAGAGATAATGTATCATTATTTTTAAATTTTAATTAATTATTTACATTTAAAAAATATTTATTTAATCCAATATATATATATATATATATATAATATATATATATATATATATATATATATTAACAATTTATGTACTTATTTAAAATATTTTACATCTATATATCTATGTAAATTATAATAATATATATTTAGTTTTAAATTTTAAAACATACTTTAATTTAATTTTTTGTTACAAATAAAATTATGCTTACTATATTATAAAAATATAATATGAGAGAAAATAATTTGATGAAAAGAATTGTAAAAATATTATTAAATTTTGAATAAATTGTAAGAATATGCATTTAATTTGATTACTTTTAAAGGTAATAATTTATATTAACCTTTCAACTACAAAATAAAAAAGATATATTTTTATTTTTAAAAAGTTAAAAACGTGGTATATTAAAACCTTTTTTTTCTTTCTAATGAATCAAGCACTGTTGCATAATCATTCGTAATTAGTGCCGAATTAAATGTTGATAGTATTATCAAATCATTTCACCAATTAATTTATTCAGTTGATTTTGTAGGCAAAGATTAATTCATTCAATGTTCAAATCAATCAATAAAGTATAAAATTGATTTAAATTTTGTAACTTTTTAATATCATTTTAAGTTTTAACTTTTATTGAAAACATGAACTGACCTTATTATTATTACAATAAAAATCATTATTTTCTATTACATATTCTATATTCGTTTGTGAAGTATAGGATCAATAAGTATAACAATAAATATAAATTATTAATGTTCTAATAAATTTTTAACAAGTGGACATCATCATTTATTATGTTGAAGGAATCTACAATATTTAGTATTGACCATTATAACATTATAGAGAATATGCTCTATTCTATTTGGTGTCTAACATGTTAAATCGAGATAGTGTTCACTCTTATGGAAATCAATATAACATATTATCTTTGAGTTAACTTGCACGTCCAGTCCCAAAAAGCTCAAAAAGACTGAGAATGACGACAAAGAAAAGTGCACATGTTCTGTTTTATACAAATTTTATTTGTCTCTCTTTATTTTGAATTACTAACATTTGAATTTAAGAAAATGACAATCTAAAAGATAATAGAAGGTTTTTATGAAATATTTTCTTAAAGGTTGCTTTCGCTACAGACAAAAAAGATAATAGAAGATTCTTATAGAATATTTTCTTATTTTGAATTACTAACATTTGAATTTAAGAAAAGAATAGTATAAAAGATAATAGAAGGTTTTTACAGAATATTTCCTTAAAGGTTGCTTTCGCTACAGACAAAAAAACACATGGCGTTGTTTGTATTATGGACCATTCCTATCCTTTCAGAGCACCATTCCTATCCTTTCAGAGCATAACACATTATCTTATCCTTCAGTGTGAGACAACAATCTTTCAAGGAATCGACATTGATCCCATAACGGGTCCTTCACTAAAGTCTATGAAAGGTCTTCTCCATCGAGGAAGCAAATGACAAAAAACATTACAAGAGAGTAAGAAAAATACTTGAAGCAAAAACTTTAC
Organism: Glycine max; assembly: GCF_000004515.6. NCBI lineage: Eukaryota > Viridiplantae > Streptophyta > Magnoliopsida > Fabales > Fabaceae > Glycine > Glycine max. The sequence continues at coordinate 44,992,453 of NC_038251.2, read as the reverse complement.
TGAAATCTTGAGACAACTAAATACAGTTTTCATTAGTTTATTCTTTGCGAAGCAAAGTTATTTTGTATTTAAGCTTAATCGTTTATTCACTTGTTGAGTGTTAAGAATAGTTATATTCATCCAAACTTTTGTTTGTGAAAGCAAAAGTAACTTAATGTTAAACAATACTTGGTTTCTTAGATCCCCCCTAAATCTCATAAGGTATAAAAAATGGTATAAAAAATACTTGTAAAATTAGGAGTCATAGATTAGAATACTTATTTTGTAATCAAGTTTTGATTAGTGGAACCCTTTACTAGTGAGTAAATCAGAACTAGATGTAGTTCAATTTGAGTAAACAAGTATAAATCAAATGTTTCTACTTCTCTTCATAATGTTTTATTATGTTTTATTGAGCATCCTTATAATACTTTCTATCACCTTTTTAACACCAAGTGTTTATTTTAAAAATTGTTTTAAGAACTCTCTCTATTATCTAGTCACTGGACAACTATATCAATCTTCTTTAATATTAGTTTTATCATCAGTGGACGACATGCCACATATTTATATTGCTGTCTATATTAACTTTTATATTGCAAAAATTTATATCTTTGATATACATACATATATACTATTCAACCCCTTTTAGTGTGTTTATTATTATTTCATATAAAAGTTATGCATTTTTCTTTTTGCATACTTCCTTATGCAAAAAGATTGAAAGTTTTACTTCATTAGTATTCTCTTTTTAAGGATCAATTAACATGTATACTCTTCTATTTGTTAACTTTCTATTTGCTCATTATTTGTTTCTTGCTTGATTAACATTGATGTGTCATTATGCTATCGTAGTTTGAGATAAAGAGAATGTCACTAAACATATCTTACTTAGTTTGCTTGAAATATTGACACTTTATATAGATAAGAGATAAAAGTTCATCTTCAAATAAATTTGGCGAAACATGTGTGATAATTGCTATTCAAGAGTACTAAATGCATTAAAAATGGATAAAAAGTAGCAATGTGCCTCAAATCTTATGGTTTCTTGTGTGAGATGTGTAAATAATTGATTTTTGTGTGAGTTTATATAGTGAAAGCTCCATTTAGATGACTAATGTTAAAATTATTCGGATTTTTAGGCTAAAGAAGAAAAGATTTGAAAATGTTGCTGAAGGTCTCGCTCATCGAGCCAAATTGGCCAAGCGAGGCTAATCTGCTTAGCGAGAGAAGAACCCTAGAGAATGTAAAGTCAGAGAGCAGCGCGCTAAGCGCGTAGCCAGCCCGCCTAGCAAAGCTCTTGTCTCTTCTCGCGCTTAGCGCGTCCAAGCCCGCTAAGTGCCCAGTCACTAACTCTCGCATATCGAGACATGCTCGCTGAGCGCACATTCGTAATTTGAGAAGCCCAAAAGTCTTTAAAACTAGAAGATGAGGGGGAAACTAAGCAAAAAAAGCAGCACGAGAGAGAAGGAATAGAGCATCAAGGTTGAAAGAAGATACTTTTCTTCACACTTTCACTTCACCACTCCATTTTCCATCTTATTTTCATCCTTGTATTGAGCCCTCCTTGCTAATGGAAGACTAAACACTGGGGAGTTTTTTCACTGAGGACTCTTGATGTAAAATTTCTAACTATCTATTTAATATTATTGTTAGTGTTCTCTACTTCTATCTTTGTTTATTTTCCATATTTGTGGCTTGATCACCCATTTATATGTTTTGTTAGGATTTAAGTATTGGAAAATGCTTCTAGTCCTTAGAACTTGGTAGAGCAGCTGGAGGTCTTCATTTCTAGGAATAGTATAAAGTAATCTAGTAAATACTACATCTTTTGCGTAATACAGTTCGCTTAGAATGAGTTTGTTGAGGAATCAAGAACGAAACTAGGAGGGCTAGGCTCTTTCATGTGAAGAATTACAACTAGAGTAATTTAACGGTGCAAGGAACATTAAGACAATGTTAAATAAAGAAAAACTTCTTTAATCACATCAAGAGAAAGTTCAGTAGAATACTCTCCGACACATTCACCTTGGTATTTGTTCTATTTTACAACTTTGCATTTGTTGTTGTTAATTGTTCGTAAGCGGAGAAAAATTACTACAATTATTGGAAAATATAAATGAGCTATTTCATTTTACTTTACTGTAATTAAAATTGTTTACAAACTAAATATGCGTCATTGAAGTATAATAAATTTCATGTAGACACGATACTTGATCTTATCGTTTTAATTAATACTTGAATGAATTGATACACTTGTCAATCTTCTAACAATGTGAAGTGGGGATCGAGGACCAAACACCACATAATAACTAATAGTAAATATTTTGAAGATATATAAATATAAATTATAATCACATTGAATATTATATCAAATTTATTAAAATTTTAAAATTGGTTTCTATAAAATATATTTTTATAAAAAAAAATTGAAATTAATGATTTTATAAATATGAATTATAATTTAAAATAATACATATTATATTATTTTCATTAATATATAAGAATATATATTGATAAATAAAATATTATTTATAAAACAATTATAATTTTTATTTTAACTACTAAAGCATATTTTATGAATTTTTTTAATTAATTTATAGATATTTAGTTAATTTTAAGTTAATATTTTGAAATCAAATAATAAATAAATTTTCGTGTATATATATATATATATATACTTCATTTTTAATTTGTTTTTAATAGAAAATTACATCAACTACCTTAATGGTGATTGTTAATCATTTTTTATAATAATGATTAATAAATAAAAATAAATAGAATTCTTTTAGACTCATATGAATGCCAATTTTAACTTTCTAACTGTTTTTTTATTTTTATAAATTCATATCTTAAGAAATAATTTTATTCTTATAAATTCAGTTCATGATGTACTAAATATTCATTACGAATAATAAATATAAGACATATATAAATATGGAATAACAATATAATTATTATTAATAACATTGTCTTTTTAAATTTGATAAAAATAGAAATAATAACATATTAATAATAACATGTAATAATATTAAAAAATAGCAACACATATCAATAATGTTTTTATAGATAAATAATGTTCATATCTATTAAATTATAAGATATAATAATAATAATAATAATAATAATAATAATAATAATAATAAAAATCTCATTGCATTGATAGACGGTATTCAATTTAAGCCGTAATAAGGTTAGTTGATCCAAAACTTCAACAATATCACATAATTGAAACTAATATTTTCAGAATGATTAAAATATCATTTAAAATTAGAAATTTAATTTTTTGCATAAAAAATACTTAAAAATTATTGATTATAAACACAAAAAAATGAAAGTACATATAAACATAGTATTAATAATAAAAAAATAATACTTAAATTTAAATATTGATTAATTTAAATTTATTATATATTTTTTAATTTATTCATTTCATAGGTGTCACATCAGTATTATTATTTGATAAAATAAAAAATAAAAATAATTTTCATTAGGCTTAATAATTTTTAAGACAACATATCCTCAATTAAAAATATAATTAGCTATGGTCCTCATTTTTAGTATAACTATATTCAATATGCTACTAATTATTTTAAAAATAAATTTTATTAATGTGTGTATATATATATATATATATTATAAATATTAAATAAAAAATATATAATTTAATTAAAGTACTGAATTGTTCTGATTTAAATCTAGTATCAAGTATATTATAGGTAATGATCGATAATCATAGAGTGGTTTGAGATGATTGAGAAATAAAGTTTTTGGGTTAGATTAATTTCCCCCTTAGAAAGGGAGTAACCAGAATTTATAAAAATATATTTCATCACTAATGCATCATGTGATCAATTTCCCCTTTGTAAGGGAGTAACCAAAATTACTAGAGAAGAAAAACATGAAAATGAGTAGAACAAGTATCCAATAAATTTTAAATTGATTATCCTAATTAAACATTACGTGATAAATTTTAAATTTATCTAATAAAATAATATGATCTAATTATATCTAATAAATTGATCTCATAATTATTTTTTTTATCCAACTTTAAAACAAATATATCTTTTATCAAGTTTCAAACAAGTATATCTAATAAAAAAATTAATGTAATTAAAAACGTAACTAATAATTTTATATAATTTTAATGTAATTATATTTAATATGATACTAAATATTATAAAAAATAATATATATATATATATATATATATATATATATATATATATATATATATACTATTAAATACAAAAGTACTAAGTGTAAATTTAAAAATTATAATTTAATGCAACTCGTGCATCGCATGGAAATAAAATCTAATATTTATTTTTAATTTGTAATCTTATAAAACCATTTTTACTTAGAAATTGTATAAAATAATTTTATGAGTAAATAATATTTTTGAAAATCTTTGTATTATATAGTTGAAATGTTTATACTAAAAATTAATTAAATCTAATTAGTTAATATATTTTTTATTAAATAAAATTTTATCTCTGTGTTTAATAATTTTATATATGAAACTTTGGTTAATTAATATTTACAAAATAAGGTTAAATATTATTTTTTCATAAATATTTCAATATTAATTTATTAAATATAATTTAATTACAAAAATATTACATATGGAACAATATGATAAATTAAATTAATTCTTATGGTGTTGAAATTTCATACACAAATACATTTGAATAAATTGCATAAGGTTTGTTTGTCATACTTATTTGCTTTTATTATAATAATAAATTTAAATATTTATAATTATCTTGATTAAAAAATATACATGGGTGATAATTATTAATTTATTAAAATTTTAAATATGAAGATATACTTTTTTTAATTAGCTTAATTATATTTGAATGATTTTTATGAACTAAAAAATAGAAAAAAATATTTATAACTTTTTGTATCAAATGCATTATATTTTCCTTTTTAACTTGTTTACTATAAAAAAAATCAAGATAAATATATATTTTAAAATTATATTAAATATACTTATTCTAATGTTGAATAAAAAAATAATTACAAGATTAATATATTAGATATAATTAGATCATATTATTTTATTAGGTAATATTTAATTAATTAATTAATTTAAAATTTATTAGATAATATTTTATTAAATTTAATTATAAATCACGTGATATTATATGATTGGATGTGTGACTTATTTTCAAGTTATAGCGAAGTAATGACCAACCTAAGGAATTTTTTAATGTTACATGATACGCACTTGCTCAACATCGTATTTGGACACAATTGAAAACAATAGTCATCAAGGCTTTTGTTTTAAAGGTTTTGAAGTGTTCTGTTTCTTTTCTATTTGAGTTTTCACCAACTCAAATACGAGTAACATCTACATGGTCTTGATCTCAGCAGTTGTGACCTGTGATCACTTGTTTTCTTTAACTAGCTGCATATAGTCAATATAATCATGAATAACAATTTTGTCAGTCATGAATAACATAATTTTGTCATAGGCTTATGCTATTATCACTTGGACAACTTTGCAAACTTTTCACTTCATTTGATGAAAGAATTCAAATTACAAGGTTCTAGTTCTGTGGGCTTATTATTCATGACTTATAAGTATGTTTGACTTTTATTAGGATTTAGGAATATAAAGTACTCAATTTTCTTCTGTACTAGTTGCAGTCTTGCAGACATTTGATAAGACTACTAACTGAAAGGCAGCTTGAAAGTGTCTAAGTGCCCATAAATGATTCATTAATCATTAAAAAAGTTTACATTGGTTGTGTTTATTAACTCTATGGTGTTGTTGATAATGTCAAAGTACAAGTTTTATTTGGAATCTATTAGTGCACGAGGATGATAACAAGCAAGAACTTGGCTTGAAGGGGCGGTGACCTCCATAATTAAGGAAATGAGAATATTAAGGTGTTCTTATTATAGGAATTCTATATTTATAGTGATATTACAAATAAAAGAATTTGTAATTTGGTGCTAATAGAATTCTAACAAAATTAGTGGAAAAGCAAACCAAAACTGAAATATGGAAGACATGATTCCTAGCTCAGCTTCCAACTGTTGAGACATAGTCCTTGAGGTAAGTGTGGTCACCTTCCTCATGGACCTTTCTCTTGATCATGGCTGTGGTTTATTCTTCATATCATTTCCTATGCCATATAAAATCACCTTGTCCTCAAGGTGATAAGTGACTTTAAGTTGGGCACAATCCTCCCATGACGTATCATCTGGTGGCAATCCATCCCATTGAACCAACACCTTGAGCTTGGGATCTATGGAAGCAGGGTCCTGACGAATTCCTACAATAACCAAAGGAGTGATAGTTGTTTGGTTGTCATCGAACATCACTGATAACGGCAAAGGAGACACTAGGTCTGTGGTCGAATGGCGAAAAGGTTCGAGTAATGAACAGTGGAATACATGGTGGACATGTGCACCTTCAAGCAATTGAAGCTTATAAGCAGCCTTTCCAATACGTTCCAAGATTTGATGGGGCCCATAATATCTCTTAGCAAGCTTAGAGTAAGCTTCTAAAGTTTTGAAAATAGTGGACTGATGATGAGGGCACAATTTCACCATGAGTTAGTCCTCAAAATTAAAATTGACATATTTTCATTTCGTATAAGCAATTTGCTTCATAAGAGCCCGTGCCTTCAAAAGCTTCTTCCTGATTTTAGAGAAAACAACTTCCCTATTAGTTAGGAATTCGTCAATGGCCTCGAGATTAGAAGTTCTGGCAATGTATTGAGGAATGTTGAAAGGCTTCTTGCCGAAACTAATCTCATACAGAGAAGCCTCAGAACCCAAATGACATGATGTATTTTAAGACCATTCGACCCAGTTCAAAAATTTACCCCTCGAGGATGGCTTCTTATGGACGAAAGCTCTAAGGTACTATTCAATTACACGATTAAACACCTCTGTTTGCCTGTCAACTTGTGGATGATGCGCATAACTCATCCGTAGGCGAGTACCGCTAAGCCTAAATAGTTCCTACCAAAAACGACTGATGAACAGAGGATCACAGTCCGAAACCAGGCTTCGGGGCATTCTGTGAATCTTACCCATAATTTCCATGAAATGAACGACGATAGTGTGAGATGTATGATGGGTTGGTAGCATGCCCAAATGAATTCCCTTAGAGAAACGTTCTACGACCACCAAGATAGTGGTGTTTCCACGAAACACCAGCAAGCTGACAATGAAGTCGAGAGAAAGGTCTTCCCACAGTTGGAATGGGACCGGTAAAGGGCACAACAGCCTAGCTACCTTTCGGGTTTCATACTTTGTATGCTGGCAATCAACACATGTCGTGATAAAACGCTCCACATCCTTATGAATTCTCGGCCAATTAAATTTCTCACTAAGCTGTGCTAGGGTCTTGCCTACTCCCATGTGGCCACCGGTCGATGAAGAATGAAACTTTGTGAGCAAAGTTATAATGAAATGTGAACCCTAAGGTAGCCAAATGCGACCACCTTTAAGGATTAAGTCCTGAGCAATGGAATACTCTGCGTATATTGTTGGTGTGTTCAAAATACCTTGGCGCAACTAGATGAAAGCTAGGTCTTGCAGGAGGTGCTGCTTAAGTTCCTCCAAAAATGGCAGGCAAGGAACTGATAAAAGGAATATAGAGCTTGAAGCAGGGTCTAGAAGTTTGGATAAAGCATTTGCGGCCATATTCAATTTTCCTGAACGGTAGTGAATTGAATAATCATACCCCATGAGTCTGGCGAGATACATTTGTTGTTTCGGCGTCTGTACCACTTGGGTCATCAACTCTTTTAGAACATGATGGTTTGTAATAATGGTGAAATGGTGGCACAAAAGATATTGTCGCCATTTCTTCACTACAAACAATTCATGGACATAGGTGGAAGCATGAAGCAATTTGGGACTGAAAGGTTTATTGAAGAAGGCAATAGGATGCCCTCCTTTTGATAGTACGACGCTCACACCTATGCTGGAAGCATCGGTCTCCAACGTGAAGGGCAGGGAGAAATCTGGCAAAAGCAGAACAAGGGTTATGGTAAAAGCACTCTTTAATGCACTAAAAGCATTCTAGGCGGCAGAGGTCCATTCAAAAGGATCCTGGGTTATCAACCTGGTCAACAGAGCCGTGATGGACACATATCCTCGAATAAACCGGCGATAGAATCCGGCGAGGCCCAAAAAATTGCACAACACCCTGGTGGATTTTGACGAGGGCCACTAGAGAATAACATCAACCTTAGCCTTAACAGGTTCAACTCCTTGAGTCGAAACCAGGTGGCCAAGATACTCAACCTGAGTTTGTGCAAAAGAACATTTTGACAAATTAAGAAAAAATTATCCATCCAAAAGAACCTGAAAGGCTTGTTTCAGATGAGTTAAATGTTCACTCAGGGTTCAACTATAAATTAATATATTTTTGATGAAGACGATAATGAAATGCCGAAGAAATGGCCAAAAAATGCAATTCATTATCGCCTGAAATGATGATGGAGTGTTGCACAACCCAAACGACATCACTCGGAATTCATAGTGGTCATGATGAGTGTGGAAAGCAGTCTTCCAGACATCATCTTCATGCATTAAAAGCTGATGATATCCCTAAAGAAGGTCTCACTTCGAAAACCAAGTTGCACCCCTAAGTTCATCAAGAAGCTCATTAATTATGGGGATCTAAAAATGATCCTTGATTGTAATTGCATTTAACGCATGATAGTCAACACAGAATCTCTAGGAGCCATCATGTTTTCTGACCAAGAGTACCAGCGACGAGATGGGGCCGATGCTAGGGCAAATGTGCTCCTTCTGCAACATTGAATCTACCTAGGCTTCAATTTCATGTTTATGAAAATGAGGGTAACGATAGGGGAAGACGTTCACAGGTCCAGAGTTTGGAAGGAGGTGTATATAGTGGTTGGTAAGGCGTGAAGGAGGCAAAAAGTATGGTGTCTAAAACAGGGAAACAAATTTAGTGATGAGGGTATGAATTTTCGGAAGGTGAGTTGTGCTTTTTTGGGTTGAAGGGAGGTCTATAGGTATAATGTGAATATGAAAGTAGGCATTGCCTTCATCCTTGCGAACCAAATGACGAAGTTGGGGTGGGGTGATGAGATAAAGAGAAGAGTCAGCATCGCCCTTCAACTCAACAATGCGTCCATCTTGGAAAAACTTTATAGATAAATCATTGTAGTTTGTCAACACATGGCCAAGGGATTTAAGCCATTGCACTCCCAATACGAGGTTTACACCACATAGCGGCAAGACGTGGAGGTCAACGGTGAAAGTGACGTCCTAGACATATACCGGAATAGCTTCACATAGAAGGTGACAATCTAATTGATGTCCATTACCCACCACTACGTGAAGAGGGGTAGTGGCTTGAGGAGACAAGCCCAATTGGTTGACTAAATGCTCCTGAATGAAGTTGTGGGTACTACTCCCATTAACTAAGATCACCACCTTCTGTGGTGCAAGGTGGCCCAAAATACGCAAAGTCTTAGGAGCTAAATGGCCCAAAAGCGTGTGAAGGCTAATCTGGGCCTGAGGCGGGTCATGAGAATTAGGTGGGTCAGGTAATGGGTTCATGGCAGGGTTATCTTCTGGAAAACCCTCATCATCTTCTGCAATCAAAAGAAAAGCCTTAGAGGCACATTTGTGGCCGCGATGGAACTTTTCATCACAATTGAAATAGAGGCCACGCTTTCGCCGCAAGGCTAACTCCTAAGGAGACAGTCTCTTGATAGGTAGAGAGGGGAGTGGTTTTGACGATGTGGGTAGCAAAGGGGAGGAGGATGACGCCACAGAAAAGGAAGGAGGAGACAAGGTAGTGAAAGATGGAATTGGAGTAGGTTTGCCAAGGAAGGAGCGTTGACTGTCGAGAACCTTCTCCTCCTAGAGGCAGGCCAAGCGAGCGGCTCGTACCAACATCAGTGGTTGCAGGGCCTGAACTTCATGGTGAATCCTTGGGGTCAGGAAAAGCTGTGATTGTGTCTCTTTCTCCTTAGTTAAGGGCTTCTATTGCAGTTCATTTTGGCATTTCTCCAATTCGGGTGACACTTTAGATATTGCTTTGGTCATAATATTTTCTTGGGTCAGATATATTTTTGGTTACTCTAAAATGTTTTTATTTTGGTTTTTGTCATTGTAATTATTTTTTATGATTTTAATCCCTCCAAAATCTAAAATCACTAGATTTATGGTTTGTTTGGTAGGAGAGAAAGTGGGAGGAAAGAAAACTCGTCTAACAAAACATTTTTGTCTGCTTGTTTGGAGAGAGAATGAAAGAAAAAATTGTTTTTGTAGATACAATAATTTAAAATTTTCCTTCCTATCATTTTATTTCCAATTCAAATTTTAAACCTTTTCTTCCTTCTCTATTTTCCTTCCATCCAACCAAACATACCATTAGTCCCTGTTGCTGACAGACTTTCTTTATATTTGGGAAGAAAAAAAAAGTCCAACCTTCTTGTTCCCCTGACTGTCAGCCAAACTCTTGGCATTACATGCTTTCAAAAAGCTGACAAGATTTTTTAAATCCTTGGGAGTGAAGGCAATTTTTTATAGAAGTTGCAGTAAAGATTTGACCCTTGTTGAATCTTGTGTGGAGTTCATCACAAGGTATATGACAGAAGCACTTGGTTGATGATGAGAAGACTAAATTAAGCCTACCTATGATTGCATTAGCCTACCTAGGTATAGAAGTTAAACATATCAAGATCATAGTATTGGCAAATTGTGTCTGTGAAACACAGAGACTTGGACGTTGGACATAACTTGACACATGAATAATGACTCGAAAAAATCCAAAATATAAGAACTCAACAAAGTGAAGTGTATTAAAAATTATATAAGTTATCAATAAGCACATGTGTTGGGGTTAGAAGTTGAACTTGTGTAGAAATCTTGAAAAAATGATTTTTTTTTCTTTAGACTTTTGAAGTAGAAATGTAGATGTTGTGTACGTTGACGACTATGGTCTGTGTTTCTCATTAACATGGCTCTATGTTTATGTTGTGATTGCTTCTTACTATTTCATTTTTTGTGTTAGAAATATAGGGTTGGGGACTAGAATTACTTTTCAATGTGCAGAATAGGTTACGGTTATTGATGTGAACATCTATGTGCAGATTGGGTATCCTATGCGAAAAAGCAAGTTGGATCCTTTGTTCTACCTTATATTTCATCAGTAAAGATTCTACAACAAACGATTGGAGCAATCATAAAGAACTATGTGTGCCAAGAATTAGGACTTAGGTTGTGTATTAACTCCAAATTATAATTTGAGATGGAAAAAAACATACATTTACCTTGAAGTTGAGGGAGGTCACTTAATCTTTTGATGATTATGATGCCTCAACCGTTAGTCATATGATATATTTTTGGCACAAAGCAATTTCCAGAGAGTTATATGCAGAGTAAAACACATGAATGATTTTTTTAACTGGCCAAAAGAAGTTTATCGTGTCATTGTGATGCCTTGTTATGATAAAAAGCTTGAGGCTTCTAGGAATGACTTTGCTTCCCTATTTGGGTACCAAGTTGAAGGGCATGAGAGTGAAATTAACATGATTTCAGAGGTAGATTTAGTATTGAGAACTGGAGAAGTTTTGGAATTGATTCAGGTTATAAGTTTGATGCATTCCCTCTTTTTTTGTCATTTTTTTCTCACTTTTAACATAAATAATGGATGCTAATGAATGTTTGGGTTCAATCTTACAGTCAAAAGAAGTTGATTTTAAAAGCCTAGGTTTCTTCATCTTTACAAGAAAAACTAGTAATTAAGTGTAACATGTTCACTAAAAACAATCCTTTTGTAGTGAATCATTTATTAAGAAAAATAAATAAACTAAGAGACTCCTCTGGACAAAATGTATGAAACTAAGTAACTAACTTTTGCTTCCATTATCTAATTTCATGTGTTTGTAAAACAATGGTGTTCAAATGTAGTGTGGTGCTTTCAAGCTAATAAATATTAATGAAGAAGGATACATTTATGGGGTCCATAGAAGCTTTGGAGGTTATGCGGAAACAATTTTCCGATGTGCTGCTAAAAAACATTTTGGAAGACAGATTGATGACTGCTTGACCTTTAAAAACATCAGGAATTCGGATTTTCTTACTCTGGAGGCAAGTTCTTGTGAACTTTATAACATTAGTTTTATGCTTGTGAGGAAGGTTGTTATCAGTATCTATTGTATGAATATCTGACTATTTAAGTATTTATCCATTATAACAAATTGGACAATTGGTGTTTAAGAACCATTCATTGATGACATAAATTTCCAAAGTAGTTTCTTGATGTGTGTCATTTAATTTCTCTCATCATTTCTTTGAAGTGAACATTTTTTCATGAGTAAGAGTCCATGATTATCCCTTCACCAACAATCTTTGCTTGTTGTTTATCATTCTTTCATCATGCAGTGCAATTTATGTTGCTTTGGTCCCTGAAAGAAAGTTTTCATCTATGCAAATTAGTTTTGACGGATGAAATTGTTTACACGTTGACAATTATAGAGCCTCTTCAAGGGACAAACCTAACATAAGTTGTCACTTTTTGGGATAAAATTATGTATTAACTCGAAGATAATATAGGGTTTTGTTGTGCCTTGTATAGCTAGAGTTTGTTTATCTGGGTATATATAATATAATGCCAAGCTATATAATGATGTAGATGTTGAGACTAATGTGTATGTCCAAGATTAAATTATCATGAAATCAATTCTAGTTTTTATAATAAAGTATTTTGTTTCTTTATCATATTTATATTGTTTGATAAAATAGTTATTTTGATAAATTCTTTGATTATGGTTAAAAATTTGTTATCATAACAGATTATGAAAAATGAGAAACATATCTTTTATAATTTTAATTTAAACTGATCTTGATATAAGATTATTGTGAATAACACATAATAATATGCATAGATCAATATATGTGAAAGTATTCATTGCATGAATATTAATAGGTTTTATTTATTAATTTACACATATAGATAATGAACACAGAGATGGGATCATTGAACTCAAATGAGGTTTTCTAATGGTTAATGTTACCTTAGATTATCAATAGGAAATTTTTGAGAAGAAATGTATTTTTTTTAACATGAGATTATCATAATAATTAATAAGTCATTTGTTATATTTTAATTTCGGGATACCTAATGTTTCAAAACACTAGTTGAATGGACATTAAATATGATTGAATACTTGTAGGATTAATGATTATTTAAGAAAGAATTCATCTACTCTAGGTAATGAGTTTGAACTTATAATAAAATTAAGATCTTAGCCAAGACAATTGATTGAAAGAAAAAGTAAGTTTCTTGAGTCATTCATGGTAAGTTAACTTATTAGAGTTTAACAATTATACCACACTCTAGAGTTAACTCTGTGCTATATTGATGGAAAAAGATTATATCATTCTTCTAATGGTTCTTGAGAGTTAAGGATGTAAGGAGTGTTGCTAGATGCCTATCTTAACAATTGAACAACTTTCATGCTTGAGGAATTGATATGCAGGTATTTATTTATAGCATAATTTTATTGTGATAGTATTTTTTTGAACCAAAATAGATCCTTTATTCCCCTGTACATGTTATGAACACAAGTTTTTCTATTAGTAGATTTAATGGGCTATTAGTTTTCATTATTCCATCTAGATTTATTTTTCAAAATTAGGTTTTTTGGTCTGGGATTATTTATTTTATTTGTTTGGATTCTCATTCTGGCTCAAAATAGGATTATTTCATTAGGATGTTTTGCTATGTTGGGTCTACAAATAAATCGTAGGTATAAAAAATTGAGTCACTTTTTGCTTAGTAATAATAGATATTGTATTTCTTGTTACATTGGGAGAGTTGCTGAATCCTAATGAAAGAGAGTACCCTACCAAAGCCTAGAGGACATAGAGGAGTACCCTTGCTTACCGTTCTACATATTGTCTTTGTTATGGATTAATAGTGTTGAAATTTGCTCTCTGTTATGGATTACAAAACCTTGTTAACATTGTACAAAAACTTAAAACTGGAAAATGTGATTATCATTTGTTAGAAATCATGGCATGCCCTTCAGGTACCGTGTTTTTCCTATATTTGAGATTTTATTTATTTGTTGGTTTTTGTCATCAATATTTTTTCATGAAGCCCATAAAGTTGGTAGGTATTGAACTGGAAAAGAATGTTTATTGATTCAAGTTGCTTAAATGGGGGAGGTCAAACTAAACCAAATTCAGGGCTATCTCCAAATGAACTGAGTCAATTGTTAGAATCAAAATACATGGAAAATGTAAGTAGTATTATCTTAGAGAGGTTGAAAAAGTCATCTAAATTGTGCTTACACCTAAATATAGTGATGTGTTGAAAGTCCCACATAACAGGTAGTTGTGGGCAAAAGGAAGACATGTTGAAATCCTACATTAATTAAAGATAGTCTTAAGGTGGATTATATAAGTGAGAAATAATTTCCACCTTACAAGTTGGTTTTATAGGATCGAGTTAGACCCAAAATGACAAGAAAAGCTAATATTATTAAAGATATCACAAAAATATTTTTCACTAATGTCTCACATTGTTTCTTGTTTTTCAAAGAATCAAGATACTTCTTGTAGTTTCTCATCCAGTATCCTTTCTCCTTACAGAAGAAACACTTAGCATCACTTTGGTTATTCTTGGCCTTGTTGTGCATGGGTTTGGTCACACCACCCTTAGATTTTGTGGGGCAAAGCGGATATTGGCAAAAACAAGCCCTTGGTTGCTTGGTCAGTAGTTTGTTCTCCGAAAAAAGAAGGGGGTTTAGGCCTTTTTAATCTCAAGGACTGGAACCTTGCGCTTCTTTCTCATATCCTGTGGGACTTTCATTGTAAGAAAGATTCTCTATGGGTTCGGTGGGTTCACCATTACTATTTCAGAGGGAGCGATGTGTGGAATTACAATACTTCTTCATCAGATTCAGTTTTGATAAAGAAAATCATTCAAATAAGGGACTTTATTATCTCCAAAGAGCTAAGTACGGAAGAGGCCAAAAAGAGGATTCAATCTTGGAGCACCAATGAACAATTGCTTGTTGGCAAAGTCTATGAATACATTAGAGGTGTCAAGCCTACTGTTAGTTGGTGTTCTATTATATGGAACTCAGCAATCCCCCCTAAGATGACTTTCATTCTATGGCTTGCTAAAAGGAACCTGCTGCTTACTCTTGACAAAGCTGCTTTTTTGAACAAGGGTTCCCTCTGCCCTTTATGTTTAAATGAGGCTGAGTCAAATGCTCATTTGTTCTTTTCTTGCAGGAAATCTCTCCAAGTTTGGGCTCACATTCATGATTTGGCTCTTTTTCGCAGGCGTTTCACTTCTTTGTAGCACATTATTGACTCTTTAATTAAGGGAAGATCTACATCAGGTGTCCAAGGAAAATTTCGTTGCCTGGCTATAGCAATTACAGTCTACTGCATCTGGCTGTCTAGGAACAAGCTGATTTTTGAAGATTATCAATTTTCTGTAGTTGAGGTTATTAGTAAGATTAAGTTTTTTTTTGTATAGACAAGCGCACCTGTTGCATTTGTTTTAGCATCTTGATATAGGTCTTCTTGTATTAGGGAGACTTTTGATTTTCTCTAGCTGCGGGGTATGCCCCATTTATTGTTGTATCATTTTGGGTTTAATATAATTTACATTTTTCCCAAAAAAAAGAGGCTTCCTTTTTGGTCTATATTTTCCCTTGCCTTTCTTCTTGGAGTTCTTGCCAACAACAATGGTAGCTTCCTTTTCTTTGTATAGGCGATTTGATTCTCATAATCAATCAACAAATTCAACATCTCATGCAAATCTTAGTTCATTTTGTTCATGTTGAAATTCACGATTAATTGTGAAAAAGTATCAGGGAAAGACCGCAGAATCAAGTCTTGAGAAAGCTCTTTCCCAAGTTTTCATTTTGACTTCTGAAGTTGCTCTATTATTAGATCAATCATTTTAAGGACGTGTGGTCCAACTTGAGCATTTACAGGCATTGTGAACTTGAACAAAGTCTTAGATATCTAGTATTTTGCAGTCTTGCTCTAACTACCATACATCTTCTTAAGATGTTTGATGGTTTCTTGTGGATCCAGATCCTCATGTTGCCTATGGAGTTTCAAAATCATTGATGCCAAAATAATGAATTTGTCAATAAGGGAGTGTTCCACATACTTCTGATAAGTATTGGTTGCCTATTTAGGTCAAGTGCTTCAATAACATGCTTATCAATGTGTCAATAAGCTTCTCGTGTATGAGAACACTTTTCAAATTGCGATATCAGTCATCATAATTGACTCCAACCAATTTATGAGATTCAAGTATTCCACGGAGTAAAAGTAAAGACATACTATCAATCAATCATGCAGTAAAACACAATTATGTTAGAACATATTTTCACATTTAAAAAGAAGACAAAAGAGTTACAAAATTAATTAAAATATTAATTAAAATCATGAATGAACTACTTGGTTGCCAAGTCATTTCTCATACATATTTTAAGGAAGAGAAATTGTATCATATACACTTTAAAGATTATCATACCTCATAAGTTCTTGGTTGTTAGATTAATACTATTGAAATCTATGAATTAAATGTAACACTATCATGAGTAGTCAAAATGTTTAGTATAAAAAATAATTTCGAAAATTACATCTCATGCTATAATTAATTATTAATTATAAGTTTCCTTTCTATCAGGTTGTTTCTTCTTATTATTAACCATTAATCATATATTAAAAATGTTTCATATACACATCTCACGACACTACTACAAATGAAGCCTTTTATGTCGGTTCTGCAAGACATTTTACGACGGTTTTGAACCGTCGTAACACACAGTATCGTAAAATGTGCCAACATATACAACGACGGTTTCAAAATCGTCTTTATAAATTGGACTTTCTAAGACAGTTATTCCGACAACCGTCTTAGAATGTCTCGTTTGTTAAAGATGGTTTTTGGTCTTTAACCGTTGTAATAGGCCAACTTTCTAAGACGGTTCTACGAATCCGTCTTAGAAAATTAGACATACTAAGACGGTTTTTCCAATAACCGTCTTAGTATGTCATTTGTGTGTTAGACTTTTTAATTCATAGCAAAATACCAGGTTATCTACAAATGTCAACTAAAACTACAACACTGCATTGGGTTAAATAATTTTCCAAGCAACAATTTTAACAAAACAATGTGAATGAAAAACAATCAACCTTCAACGTGCATGTTGGGTTTGTGGATCTGGTTCAACCCGTGTCCGGTGGCTTAAAATCAACATGTTCTTCATTTATAAGGATGGGGTAGATGGAACTACTTTTGAATCTAGAATGAGTATTAGTAACATATGTGGTTTAATAGAAATTACAATACAATTCAACAGTGTTATGTTTTTTACATAATTTTTACATATATACTATTAATTTCTTAAAATTTAAAAATTTAACTACTATATATCTCATATAGTGGTCCTAGTAATAATTTATTGAGGTTGAGGGAGTGATGCACTAATATAAAGCAATACAAATCACAAGACATATCCCAAAAAAGAAATTGCAAGTGTTAAGTAAAATAGAGAAAGTAAGGTTCATCTGCAAATCATTCATGCTAAAATTGATTATTATTGTTATACACATAGTGAAAGTAAGGTTCCTCTGCAAATCATTCCTACACCAGTCACGCACCCCCCCCCCCCCACTCCAACTTTACTCATGTTCCAGATTAAGTGTTTTTCAAAGTAGAACTAACATCCCTAAAACACAATATGTATTTTCTTCAGTAATACTATCAAAAATGACAAAAAAGCTCAGTGCATTTCTTGTGAATTGCTGTTAATTTTAGGCATAAAACATGCGACAGTTTTTCAAGTCATTCTGTTCTGGTTTGGCATAACTATAGATGATAACTCTCGATCAGACACTGAAATCTAACATCAGAAGTTCATATGATTTCTCTCTCTCTCTCCCTCTCTCTCTCTCTCTCTTTATATATATATCCATTGCTTAACATTTGAATTTTCAATCACACAAAGTTTGGACTGACTCACCCAAGCAAACTAGCATTTCCTGGAACAAATGAACTTCCCACACCACAACTAGTATCTGTTGCATTTGTCTTTATCAGAAAATAAAAGAACACCAGCATCACATTAGATGATCATCTTCATAATACATTAGTCTATATAATGATGCTTTCTCAATATGAGAGTTTTGTTCTAATGGAAGATCTTTTTAATTAAAATTTGAACAAGATTATCAAAGGTGAAGTCTAAGAGATAGACATGTACACACACACACATATAAATTCAGTCTGCACAACTAATTTCTTCTAAAAGATATTATACATTACACGCTGGCTGATTTAGGAACCATGATAAGCATCAGAATAATAGCCAAAAACAATTTCAGAGTATACCTTTTCATAATGTTGCTTTGCTATCTGCAAAAGTTGATCAATAGCTTGAAATGCCTTAGTTCTAACATCAATGTTTAAACAATGAAAAGAACAACATGCAACCATTGTCTCAATAAATGACCAAATAACCAACAGTACAAAAAAACGATCTCTATTTAGAATATAAACACAAGAAACAAAAAACAAAGCATCACATAGCACATGTATAAAAATATGTACAAAAGAAGATCCATGTGAGCATATCAATATATAATAAATAGGGAAAAAAGGGAATCAAACAGCAATGAATTACAATACAAAAAAGATGAATCAACCCCCTAAAAATACTAATTAATGGGGTAAATTAAGTCACTGAAATATTCCTCATCTTCACATAGTAAAGGAATTACAAGGAATACAAGCTCATAGTGAGATATAACCTGTTAGGATCAATTGTGAGCACAACAACATTAGGAAGAATCCGAGTTGCAACTTCAGTGATGTCATAGTAGGAACTGGTGGCGCATAAAGCCATAATTCCTGAATGAAAAATTCAAAATTACGTAAAAGAATGTTGGAGGAAAAGTGTAACAATGAAGAAAGAGTTATAGATACATGTGTATGGTTCTGATACCTGCTCCTCTAGCAGGTGGAAAAGTATCACGTAATGCGCGGACTGTAAATGCATTAATCAAAACTCTTTTCTTGTCTACAAAATAGCTTCCAAGTTATTTCACCAAAGAAAAATATGCTAACATTATTAAATAAAGCACATCACACTTTGAATTTCAGAGCACATTTAGAACATACTCCTTCATTTAAGTAACTTCCAATATTGCCTAATAATATGGTAGTATTTGTTCTAATTGCTGGCTCTTCATCAACCTACAAAAAATTGCACATGGTATACATTTGATATATGGAAAACCATGAAAGCATGAACATAAAAAAAGCAAATAATAGAAATAAAAATGCAGATTTTTTCCCTAAATAAAATGCTTGCATACCAATCAAATTGGCAGTCAGGTTATCAGTAAATTTTGAGAGATAAGAGATGTGAACAACATATGCTTCAAAAAAGGATCTATGTACTAATCAATACATTATAGAATTTTAATGGGACACTTCAAATTTTTGTGTCTCCCATATAGGTCTCTCATGTCCAAGATTCTTAGAAACAGTCTAAAATAATTTTTTAAGCAAAAGGGAAAAAGAGTTGGTTGAGGAAGTACCTGCAACTTTGACAAATACTTCAATAATGACCCTGACATTGTCCTTTGAGACAACTACAATTATGAAACAAACCACATTTTAACAAACAATTGTGCAGTGAAGTTTCACCAAATAAATATGCTATAAAATTTGGGAAAGGAGGAGGAAAAAAATAAAGAAAAGGAACAGCACAGGAAACAAGCTCTAAAAAGTACATGATACTTTAAGAGTCAATCAGAATTTGTTGACCATTTAATATTACAAATATCAATGTAATGTAAACTATGCATCTCATTGAAGGTATGATGAACAGAAAAGCTAAATTATGTTAACTAATTTGTTATTTTAATTTCTAAAGTACTTTGTTATTTGACCTGGTATCTCCTATTTTTCTCTATAAATAAGAGAGAAATGGAATCTTTCAGAGCAGAATGCAAACAAGTTTGTGACAGTAGTGTTAGCTGGGAAAGTGGCACTAACAACAGTGCAGTTATTATTGGTGAACTTGATCATGGACACATTAGGTGCTTTGGCTTGGCCTAGAACCTATGCTACGAAATGCCTACACAAAGGTTGCTCCATTTGTTCTTCAATTGATCCAAGAAAGAGTGGCACTAAACACTACTGGTAGTGTGCACAAGTCCAATAAATGAGGTTCTGAATTTGAGTTTTCAGGTAGTGCCACAAAGAAAGCAATCCTATCTTGGGCTGTATTGGAATTGAACATGGAGATGGAGAAATTGACAAGAAGTTATTCCATCTAGACAAATCCAGGTCCTGAATAACACCACCACTACTATTTTTACCACTGATATCAACAACAAAAGGTGGCAATTGACCAGAGAGACAGTTATAGCTCAATTCAAGAACCAGCAAGTGATTCACCAATGACAAAAAATGGTGTTGGAGAGTACCAAACAATCTATTATGGGAGAGATTAAGCTGAAAGAAAGAACGGAGGTTTGTAACTTACACTTCATAATAGATAGGCAACATCTTTTGACTTTCATAAACTAAAAATGGCAGTAAAAGATAGGCGAGAGTCAGGCATGGGTCAAATTTAGGAATAGCTTAAAGCAACAAATTGATGCCTTCATATCTAAGATTGAAAGAACAACACAAAATTTGATGGCATTGGACCAAAATGAACCTCTGCTAGAAAAAGAAAGAGTTGTAACTGAAGACTTTGAAGCTGTCAGCAAACAGGAGAGGGAAAAAAGACACAGATTCAATGACGTTAAGCACAGAAGTTCAAGCTATTTTTTATCTGCCTCAGGCAACCACACTATACAGTAGAGAACAGGATTTGAAAATAAATTAAACATTATTTGAAGAGAAGGTCCGTGAGGCAACAAAAGTTAATTTTGTCTCTCTTCCTCTCTCTCATGGGTCTCCGAATCAAACTAAATTATATACACCTTTTTGGTTTATAAGACAACAACCCTTTAAAACTATGTTTCACTCTGATTTCCCTCGAGGTCTTCAAGACGAATGATTAATACATGTTGATTAAAGATAAAATAACTCAATATTATTATTACAAGTACTCAGGCAAACATGCTACAACGGCCCTCCTACTCTAATATGCCCTCATTATCAATATCACTACAGAAATTGCATTACATTCACAATCAAGTCTCAATAGTACCAGAAAAGTATGTTATAATCTTACCAAGTAAAAAGGTTGGTACAATCTTCTACAAAGCAGTGAGGTAGTTAAGCAACTAGGAAGCGGCTGACCAAGGCTACCATAACCTGAAATAATGTAACAAGATGAAATATCTAAAGATTCAACTCATGAACTAGTGTTAGTATGACTATAACTCGAAGCTTTAACAGGGAAAATAAGAAGCGGATTAAGTAAAAGCCAATGACTGATTCTTAGAATCATACCATTAGTACATTGCCATACAGCATAACAATTTCATGGTATGAAAATGGTATACAACTTCCATAAATAAAAATATTACCAGTCCAAAAACAATTTCAATTTTGTACTTTAAACCTTCTTTGATACCCTCTCAATTGTCCAACCTGAAATGCATATCAAATTGACAAATAACAATAGAAAAAACTTCAAATAACAATAGAGTTCAAATCACAGTTGAAGAACTAATTGTTTGCAAAGCAAAGACGACAACAAGAAAAATAACTAATTGTTAATGCCATGAGTGTTGTTTCTGTTTCTGTTTTTTTTGGTCATGTACCGACCTTGCTGCCACTCGTGGTTTATGTATCCTAGGATTTATCAACTAACATAATAAGGTAAAATAAGAATTGTGCAAGTGGCTGGAGTGAAAACGCATCATTACAACAATATCTAAGGTGAAAGTTAGTGCCACAGGGCAAATAATGTCACCACATACATAATTTTAAAAGGTTGTGTCTTTTTTAATAAAGAGAGGCAACTTACAAAATGAGCCACAACACTGATATTTTCAGCCAATGACTGTAGCAATTTTTGCTTTGCACACCAATAAAAATTGCCGAAGCTTTACAAGAGAGGAAGAATAGTCTATCAGCCATACGCACAAATGAATCAATTCAAGAAACAATATTGTACCACAATAAAAGAATGTTAAACTCAATGTATGATGAAAAACTATATTTTTTCTATAGGTTGTGTTTTCAAGAATTAAAATATGATTATCTTCCTCCTGGAGATAGAGTGAAAGCCAGAAATGGTCATAATTGATCCTTTCCAACTATTGCCACCGATAATAGAAATTAATTATGTTTTGTCATGCTTAGGTGATTATACTGTGATTAGAATTTATAAGTTAGAACAACATCATTGTTAAGTTGTGTCATAAATCGTAATAGTTATCAACTTCTGGGTATAGCTGAGATAGTTATGTTAACAGAAATAGCTGGGTTGATAGTGCATGTGCTATTGCTTATTTACTTGGTTCAAAATCAGAATACAGGCCATCTTTTCCCTAGTATCAATATACAAACCACCTTTCCAAAAATAAAAAAATTACTTTATGCAAAAGAAGCAGTTAGAAAGAAGTTCAAGCAAATGACCATAGGGAATAAATAGATTCATCAAGTAAATTCCTAATAAGTAAAAGTAGAATGAGAAACTTTTCACACTTTCATAGTGTCAATAGAATTGATAGAAAATTCCAAAATAAGAAAAAATTGAACACAACTTGGTCTTGGACTTGTTAAACCTGTGCAATTTTTCATCTTTATTATTATATTATTTCTTAAATGATTTCCCCCTTATATTGTAAGAAAATTCCAAAATTATAAAAATGAAATAAGTGATTTCATCATAATTAAGGAAGTTGCTAGTTTTTTCGTCAAGGTGGTTGCTAAGACATTGCTTATAGCAAATTGTCATAGTAAATAACCAGCAAACTCACAAGCTGTTACATCAGAAATAGAATTAGCAGTTATTCAAATCTTCAAAGTTGTTACATCACTGTTAATTTAAAAGTCAGCTACCGCAACCAAATCCCGTTTCACATCAATCCCGTTTCACATCAATAAATTAATCACCATTCCACTAATAACTGAACAAGATTTTTCAAGGGCTTGTAATACTTTTACTGAATCTGTTGTTACTAATATATCGTATTGTTTATATTACCCCAAAGATACTGTCATAGGATTCAATTCAGACATTTAGTTGCCACACTGGTTATTAGGAGGTATACTTAAGGCTTTCTAAAACTAGGTTTTCCCCACTACAAGCCAAGTCTACTGCTGCTTTGGTGGATGAGGAGTAAAAAAGTGTAACTAAATAAATCACTTGCCTTCCAAAATTTGTGAAACATCTATGTTAGTTGTCTCTTAGTGTTTGCATCATGCTATCACAGTTATCCAACAAACCTGAAAAGTGAGTCAGCTAAATTAAGGTTAGCTTCTGAAGAAGGCTGCTCAAATTTGGCCCACAATCTTATAATTCTAGACATTACTAACTTATAATTGCATCCATTTTTGTATTTGATTGTAATTTATTTATCACCTAAAATATTTAACAGTATTTTTGAAAAATTATATCATTTTTCATGAAAATATAATTAGGTAGCTTTTGAATTAGGTTAGGTTTTGAAAAAGAGGAGTTACTGATGTGCAAAAGTTTTTCCTGTCAAAAGTAGTTCAAAAGTATCGATATACCATCGATCCTTTTTTTTTTTGCAACTCAATTTTTTAACATCCATGATTTATATATTTTTTGGCTAAACCACATGTTTAATTTTATAATTTTTAACTATTTTAGAAAATTTAAATAATGTTGAAGAAATATTTTGAGGCTTAAAGGGGCCATGAAACCACTACTTTCACCTTCTCTCCATCCCTGCTGTTTGGATTTTGGAATAGGAGACTTTGTAGTGAAAAATTTGGAAGAAAACTAAAAACCAATGGGAATCTAAATAAGCAAATGTTCCTTTATTTTGGGACATACGTATAGTTTGGGAAGGGTCAGGGTATACAACAATTATCTCTCTCACAAATTCCTTTTAAAATATTAGAAAGTGTGTGACTGTGACCTGTAACATTATTCTCAAAGAAAAGAGTAAAGCATCCATCTTGGTCTACACATGTATGAGGCTAATACTATGATTGTCACCTGTAACATTATTCTCTATAGGTATGAGGCTAATACTATGATTGTCTTCTACACATGTAATCTTTCTATGTGAAGGACTAAGATAAATATATTATTTAATTGGAGTAGTAACTGGAGAAATAGATTTTAGTCATTACATCCTTTTCTTTGCCACAATCACCTACAAGCCTACTACTAGTAGATAATTTTTAATTTCTGAATACTTGAAAATCAATAGTTCTGTTCTTCAAACATTGCATGCAAGTACATAAGTAATAAAGCACTAGTTACAACCCGTTAACTCGAGTAGGTAGATAAATAATGAACCATTGCCATAGCGCATGGTCTTTAATCACTTTTAAAATTGCAAAATTATTAAATTAATCACACAAACATATGCTTCAATTTTCAAACAACAATTATGTGTACAATGAAGAAACCCCAAACAAAGAATGTACAGGATAGCATGTACCTTGTTAGTACTACACTCGTTCCCAGAAAAGAAACAAAAAATGGTCCAGCATTACATAAACCATACAGTCCACACGATTAAATATTAAATAAAAAATAATGAAAGGGAAAGAAGAGAAAATACCAGCAAGGCGCAATCCAATGGTCCAACATACAACAAGTAATCACCGGTTAACACAACTAGAATTCCAATGCAGTAGAATAATGAGCATATATTGGTCTTCTGGCCACGTCAAAGCCTTGTCTTTTTGGCCTTGATAACCTGCATTCCAACCAACACAGTCAAACATGAAGCTACCCAAACTGAACCACAACAAAAACAAATCAAAAACCAAGAGCAGAGCATTTCACATAACACCACTAAAAATGCACAAAATTAAAATAAAATTACGACACCTAAACATGAACACCTCCTCTGACTTGAAATTAGCCCACCACGCCTTCAAGTTTCTATAAAACCTATTATGGGGAGACAATGCAGGGGACCTTCGATGGCACTCAAACAACGGGCACGAGATACGGCGGCACGAAAGCTAGATAATAGTGGGGATGAGGGAGCTAGGTTGGGATGAAAGAAAATAAGGGAGGTAGCTAGGTTCTCACAAAAGTCATGGGAGCGCGAAAATGCTAGGGTTTCTTGGTAGTAGTCAATACGCGACTAAGCAAACAAAGACGGTCTTTAGGACATAACCGTCTTTGTACCCTAGTAAAAAATTACCATTCTGTCATCCCGTAAACTCTTCAAAGGCGATTTTACGCAAACATGGTCCTAATGTTTGAGTTTATTACAAAAATGTCACCGCAAGTCTTTCTAAGATGGTTGTCTACAACCGATTTAGAATCAACGACGTAAATAATAGCTTTTCTAGTAATGCGAAAGAACATTAACACGTGACAAGTTTCATAAAAGAGTTAACATGCATTTACATATATGAAATATGCACATGTACTGTTAATCAATTTAATCAATGTATATCAATAAATATAGATATCCATATGTACATATCATCACACAATTGGCATTAAAAAAATACATGTTTCAAAAAACTATGTTAAAACTCTATAAATTAATAATGTTAGGACCGGAAAAATTTATTAATTTAGAGAGTTATTAATTTATCGATAAATTAATAATTATTAATTTAAAGAGTTTTTAAGTAATTATATTGTACATACCAAACAAAAAGACAAATTAGTCTATGTCTCTTAGAATTACGTGGCAGCGAACCTTGGGACTCAACGTAAATTAGTAATTACTGTGTTCATATGCATTGGAAATCAATAATGACTTTTGAAGTACACTAAATGTAAACAAGAGGAACAAATGTGTTCAATGTATTCTTAAGCAAGTTTGGCATATATAAATTACATAAATGTGTTAGAGTATTCAAACCATATCTCACAAATAGACTTGAACTTTAAAGGAAAACAAATAACTATTGAATCATATTTCAATAGAGTATAATATTTTTTTTTCAGTTTCTATAAATTATTAATTTATGATTTTTTTGAGACCGAAAATTATAAAGGAATTTCATGAAAAATTATTATTTTATTATTTTATTGAGTTTTTTAATTTTTTATATTGATCTAAGTCGGGACCGGACAAATTTATTATTTTAGAAAGTTTATTAATTTATTATTTTAGAAAGTTTATTAATTTACCGAGTATTAATTTAAAGAATTTCTAGAATATGATAATCATCTACACAATTTGAATTTACTATCCGAAACATGTTAGGACAGAAAAGTTCCAATGGTCTCAAATAAATATCTATAATATATAATCAAAACCATCTAAACAATGAGGATGATCAATATCTAACGCATATCATCGTACATGTTTTGAATGTTGTTGATATTATGTACAAATAAAATAATATATAATGCGCATGATATTTACAATAGCGCATAACAAACAAATATATTAAAGCTTGAAAAGAATTGATGTGACAAAGTATGACAAAGAGAATGCTCATCATGTACAAGTTACATGTAGTTCAATATGGAACATATATTGTACAAGAGAAAACAATAATAATACTCACATGGATCGGACTGTGCAACTTTTGCAGTCTGAATGTACCGTCATAATAAGCCATAATCTACAAGCAAAATAATAGACAGTTTTGTCACATTTCCAAAAATATAATTTAAATACAAAAGATTCATGCCTATGATATCAATTGATAGAAAAAACATATTCATAACTCACGTGGCGGAATAAAATTAGATTCATTTTTTTTTATCAAAATTATATTACATCACATAAGATGTTTAAATGTGTATCTATCTTATATCATAGAAATTCTTCATTACAACATATGTCTACATCCGGCCTAACCTCTTTTATCAACTATTTTGAGAAGCCAAAAAAAAAAAAAACTCTTAAAATTTTTGTCCTTTGGTACGGAGAGAATATGAAAAGAAATAGTAACTCTTATCTCAACTTTCTCTCAACGTGTGCAGGCCAAGGCTTCATTTATAGCAGCACATTGTAAGAATCACTTTTCCTAACCAATTGGAAGCCACTATCTCTCAACCGATTTCTAACGTGAAGTTGTCCCCGTTTCCAACACCAAATATTTTTCAAATTATTTATCTTTATATTATTTATATTTTTTTACTAACAAAAAATATAATAATATTTAATTTATAAAATTAATTAATTAATTAATCATATTAAATTTTTTAATTTAATTAATAATCAAATATTAAATAGTTTATTTAACAAATATTAAAACATACTCATTTATGTGATCATAAGTTCAATATTAAATCAGTAATATATTAATCAAATTAATATATTAATCAAAATAGACATCTAACAATATTCCTTAACATTCAAATAACATGAAATAATATTTGGTACTTGCAATAACTAATAGAAAAATGATGTAATATTTTCTTTTTTTTCATTTATAGCTCTGGATTGACTCTAGAATATGATATTCATGTCAAATTCAAATAAGTTAATCAATAAATTTATTTAGTTAATGACTTAAGAAACTCATTTATTCATTCATTTCATTTTCCTTGCCAAGGATTTTAATTTTATTATAGAACTCAAACTCATTACCTAGAGTTGATGAACCCTTTTTGAATAATCATTAACCCTACAAGTATTTATTTATATCCAATGTCCATTCAACTAGTACTATAAAACATTAAGTGTCCAAAATTTAGATATAAGAAATGACTTGTTAATTACTATAATAATCTCATGTCAAAGAAAAATTTACATTTTTTGTTGAGAATTACCTATCGACAATCCCTAAGGTAATATCAACCATAAGGAAATCTCATTTGAGTCAGTTCAATGATCACATCCCTATGTGCATAATTTATATGAGTAAATTAATAAAAGAGACATTAATATTCATCCAATGAATACTATTACACATATATTGATCTACCTAAATTATTTTCTCCAATACACAATAATCATATGATCAAGAATAATTTAGATTAAAATTATAAGAGACTTGTTTTTCATATTCATAATCTTTATTATGATAACAAGTCTTTAATTATAATCAAGAACTTTATCAAAATAACTATTTTATCAAATAGTATAAATCTGATAAAGAAACATAATACTTTATTATAAAAGCTAGAATTGATTACATGATAATTTGACCTTGGGCATACACATGTATTCCCAACAATCTCCCACTTACACTAGAGTCGATTACTCATGTACTTCTTTCCTACTTCCCACTTATGCTTGTGATACTCTTTTATGCCAAGTGCCTTGGTTAATGGAAGTGTCGCGTTATCCTTCCCTTCTACCTTTTCAATCTTAATGTCACCGTGTTCCATGATTTATTTAATAAAATGATATATTCGTAGAATATGTTTGGACTTTTGGTGTGACGTTGGTTCTTTTGTTTGAGCAATTGCAAAATGATTCTCCCATTGAAGGAACCACACCATGTTTAGAAATGAACTTTTTCATGCAAACTGCTTCCTTAGCTGCCTCCTCACATGCCACTATGTACTATTTTATCAAACAGTTTAAATATGATAAAGAAACAAAATACTTTATTATAAAGGCTAGAATTGATTACATGATAGTTTGATGTTAAAAATATATATTTATTTCCAACAACAATATAATCCTGTTGAAAAAAGCATTACTTCTCAATTGCATAATTCGTGAGGTGTTGAAAGTTGAAACTAAACTTTCCACATTGTTTATTCTCAAGGCCATGTTGTGGTATTAGGTGGAAGAGTACTTAAATCCATGTGCTATGACTCTTGATGGATATGTTTTGCATATTGGAGTCGTCCAATTTTGATAGTGAACATATTTTTTAATGTACATATAGACATAGATCCTTGATCTGCACCCATTTAGATAGAAAGAATCACATTTTGTAATTTATCCTCTATTATTTTTAGGATCTAGGTTCTCAATAAAATATTCCTTCACTACAAGTGTTAGTGGTGTAAGTGATTGTTTAGGTGACGAGAGTGGCAGTGCCACTTGAGCACAAATTATACGCTTTACACTTATGCACTCTTAAATTTTGAATGAAGCTACAATTTTTTTTCTATGATTTCCTGTTGTGGTTATTGCATTTTTTCTTTTACATACTTGATTTAACATTTTCTTAAGTGTTTGTATATTTCTTGTTGTTTTACCAAATTAGTATATCTAGTCTTACTTCTGAACTAAGGAACAAATAGAGGTTATTTATGCAAGAAATCTCAAACGTTGTTTGGACTTTCTAATTTCAAAGCTCGGTAAAACAACAATCAAATTTTAAATTTGAATTGTGATTTCAAAGCTGAAAAAATTTATCAAATTGGAGATCCTCAACTAATTTGTCATTGGTCTGAGTAGTACTCAGCTCAATTTCCTTAAGTAAGATTTTAATTTAAATATTGTGGATGAAAAAACGTAACTAGGAGGGGAGATCCTACTAAGTGATAGTCCCAATGAATATTAATCACTATTAGAAAATAGGTTTTTAACATAAGTTGTTTTGAACTTTCAACATCAATTTTTAACCGATGTTGAAACTACCGATGTTAAAAGTATCAATCTTAACATTGGTTTTCTTAAAACCGATATTAACATACACTACACTTAAGAAAACTAATGTCGTATAATAAGCAATGAACAAAAAAATGTAAAATATGCAAAAAAAAAAAAAACATTGATTTTCCTAAAAACCAATATTGTCGTGTGCACCACAACATTGGTTTTTCCAAAAATCGAATGCACCACAATATCGGTTTTTTTAAAAAAATCAATGTTTTTTGCAATTTTTTAATATCCTATTTTTTTTAATATTATCCAAACCTACAAATTAAAAAACAAACCAATCCAGACAGTTTCACAGTACAAATTTTATATTATTATTGAAGAAATACTATCAATTATAAGAAATAATTAAAGAAAATAATAATGTCAATACATAAAATCATCTACTATAACCAAATCTAATTAAACATAACTATTGTTCTTACTAAAATACGGAATCGTGACACATAAGGTTGAACGTGGTTGAGGGGGTCCCAAACATCACATGTCGGCTTGGAAAGGTGCCTTTGACAGGAGGGGGACCTCCAAAATAAATGACTCTGACGCTCAAGTAAGAATATGTGTAAGGAAAGAAAAGCAAGTATATGCTTAAGTAAAGCTCGTATGAGAAAGAGAGAGAGAGAGGGCACAGGCTTGTTGTCGTGTGTTGAGTGTGTGAACAAGTCGTGTAAAGGGGTTCAATGGAACTTGTATTTATATTAGTTGAGCGAGGGTGCTTGTCCTTATTTGTAGGGGTTGTTGTAGCCTTGTAGATAATTCCAGGCCTATAGATAATAGTCGGGAGCTTATAAATAATGTTAGAGATAAACATTTTCTTATAGATAAAAGGTATAAGATAATCGTACCTTGTAGATAATGTGTGGAATTATAGATAATTAATTACTTGCCAATGAATAAGATATTCAAATACATTTGACTATTAGTTAGGTTAGAGATAACCTATTTATTGGGGAGCCCAACTGCTAAGGGTCAGGCGTCCATACTCCTATAGTAGTGCTGAGGTGGAAGGTTGACATGTGTCTCTGAGTGCCAAGTAGGATGTCCCATAGATTTTGTGGCTCCTAGACAATACATAAGCCCCCTAAGCTCTCAGTCAATTTGTGGGCAAAAGAGGTTGTCCAGCGCTGAATGAGATTGTCCCATTTTGAGGGAGTTTGTCTGATGTTTGGGCTAGTAGTCTTGACAAGCAAAGGGTGACGAGTTTGTCAAGCCCCCAAGTGTGGATGAGTGTTGTCCAGTGTCAGGTGTGGCAACCTTGACGAGTGTAAGAGAATTACAGGTTGATGCGGCTTGTCAAGCCCCCGAGCCAAGACAATTGTTGTCTGGGCTGCTTCTGTCAAGTTAATCATGATGGACATGTCTTTCACGTGTCAGGTAAGGTAAGTTGTGGAATTTGACAACTCTATTCTTTTTTTACCATTGAAGACAAACGTTACGTCTGTCTGCTGCAACAAGAGTGTCTGGCGCATGCGCAACATTCTTGCATACGTGTCACTCACAGAGTGGGCACGTACTGGAGTGGCGATTCATGTGTGAGTAAGGGAGAGTTATGGTGTGAAATTTTAGGGCATCTCTTTAGCTCCCGCTAGTTACCGAAGAGTCTGCCTCCCCTTTAAATGGAGTGGACGTTTGATTTTGGGTCACTGTTCATTGTCTTTTTTCCGGCTTTCCATTTCCCTTTCTTCTTCCTCCAACTTCCAAAGGTACTTTCGTCCACCACAATGTCTTCTTTTCTGGGTGGTAGTGACTCTAGGGTGCAATTAAGAAACCTATCATGGATCGAGAGGTCATCTCAATAGGCAGTTCCTCGTCTAAGGATACTCATCGAGGTGCCTCTGATAGTGAGTCCTCTTCTTCTAAGAAGGTGAGGGCTTCACGTCGAATAGGTAGGGGCGTTTATCACCCTCATGGAGGGGCACAACCTTATGAAGCTGCCAGGGAGCCTGTCCTAGTTATTGTGATCCTTCCCCTATCTAATTTTGGGAGCATGAGGAGAGGTAGTAGTGGTGGAGATGTGAGGGCATCTCCCCGCGTGCAACGCAGCTTAAGTGTTGGGTGGCGTTGTCCACCTCGGGCCTTGCTGGCTATGAGTGGGTGAGGGACAACATGCTAAAGTATAAGTCCTGTCTGACCTCGGCGACGAGTGTCGTTGTGCTTCAGCGCCATGTGAAGCTGGCGAACTCTGAAGACTCTTGCAAGCTGGTCGTTCAGGCTTATAACTATGACGAGTGTCGTTGTTAAACTACATTGAGCAAGCATGTAATGAAATTTAAAATATGTGGCCTTCATTTTCCTTTTCAAGTAGTCGTTCAAAAGTTATAGTTTAACATACACTATACAATTATCACAACAGAAAAGCATTTCTTTTAAAAAAAACAAAGCCTGCTTATGTTACAGAGCGTATTAAGGTCCCACACAAAAGATAATCAACTTCTACTTACCAGATATGACAGACTGGTAGTAGTTCACTTTCAATCTACAATGGGAGGCAGATCACACAGTCGGCTACACACACACACACCACAATTCCTTCTTTTGTACACAATACTGCAAGACTATGAAAAACATTGAATTAGTGAGAAACAAGATATATCAAAGATAATACAAGGAATTAGCATCAACATTATTGTCATTAATCGATAATGTATAAAATATAAAACCACCATGAACATGCTTACATAGAAAACAAACAAATAACTTCTCTTTAACAATCTACCTAGGTAATTATCTCTTCTACATGTCCTTATCCAAAACTGATTAAGGCAGTCATTAGCACACCAGCAGTAAGAAGTGCACCTGAAATTAACACAACATACTTAATCAAACTCAACTAAACAACATAAGTTGAATGACAAGGACAACACAATCATAAAGAACAACCAGGTCCAATCCAACTACCGAAACAAAACAAAAACATTAAGATTAGCCATCTCCAATTCCCACGCAATGTAAACTTGATGCATCCCTCAATGCCAATTCATATTCCATCGCACATTACAATTTAAATTTCAAACTATAAAATTCCTTATTTCTTCCTTTGCAAATCCAAATAGAGCCAATTGTATCTGCATATTTGTGTGCAGGGAGAAAAGGCGTTCATTACACTTACACCCCATGTCCTTCACATTTCATCAGTCTAGAAAGAAAAAATAAATAAATAAATAAGAGACTCTTTTTTCACACACTAGAAGTGAAAACTCTAATGCCTAAGGTACCATATTCATTTCCTAAATCCATTAGCATCCAGAGATCAGCAACAACAACTTAATAACTTGATTGATGACACTTAAACTTGGTAGATTCAACAATTAGAATAAAATTTAGCAACCTAAGTAAATTTGTTGCACTCACATACCATCCTTCATAAAGCAAGGTCACAGATTTGGTGTCTTTTTGGTGTTCTATCATTTTATATGAGTGAAGTATAAGTTTTGGATACTTATGAGTTTATCAGCTCCATTCCTATATTGTTTTTCTGGATACTCATGAGTTGTGGATACTCATGAAGTAAAAGGTGATCACCTTCATTCCTATATTGTTTTATCTAAAAATATGGTAAAACCATTACATGCTCTGGGTACCTTTAGAAACATCCAAAAAAGAAAAGCAAAGAAGATCTGTATTCTATCTTGAATTTTGGATAAAGATGTAGCAACATTTACTCTTGATAAAATAAAATAAAAATCTTGAACAAAAGTTGCACCTTGCTCAAGAAGCATAAACACCAAATCAAAACATAAACGATAGAAATTGAGCATAAGATAAATTTAATATAAAAAAAACATGGCATCATTATACCAATTAATACTCTAAGGAAAGTATAACTTTTGAGTAAATAAGCAATAGTTACTGAAACAAGCTTTTATGACACAGAGCACATAGTATGTGTGTCCTGAGTCTAGACTACAAAATGCTGAGGAATGAAGATACTTTCAACACAATACAAATATAGTTGATATATATATATATATATATATATATATATATATATATATATATATATATATATAGTTGACAAAATGTAAAGTTGCTTTGATTAGAGGGCCTTGAAAAACTACCATATCTTACATAATTCAATACTACACCAAACAACAAATCATTTCAAACAATTTTTTGCATCATAGAGTGACTTCACCTTACCTAGTTTAGTTCATTTTTTTGGGTACAAAAGAGGTCTAAAAGCCCAAAAACTACAGATAGACAGTACGGGATTTAGGAAGCTCTATTACATCTTTAACCTACTTTAGTTTCTTGCATCTAAATATTTAGATGGGTAACTATGCAACTTCAAACTTTGAAATATTTTCTGGAATGAACTTGACTATCCCTTTGTGGGCCACTTATTCACAAAAAGAACAGACATTAATGTTATATTAAAGGAACAATGGAAGAATTAGTTAGAATTGATGATAACAAGATAATACATTAGTAACACAATCATAAAGACAAAATTTGATCATCAAATATCAAGCACAATAGTTGTAGCATCGTCACAAAAACAACGTGATTACAAACTATTATTTTCAAGCTTATAGAGCTTAAGCTTGACTCGATTAAAAAATCCAGTCTAACTTCAAGTTTGAGCTTGTTTATTCAACTACAAAGAGTTCAATTGATCAATTAACATGTTGAATTTAAACAATACATGAAAAGCTAAGTTTAGTTTTATTATATCCCTAGCTGTAACAATTATCATGTGATTGAACATCATCAATCTTCCATCAAAACAAAAAACCAACTTATTTCATGGACCTAAACTAAACTTCCCTTTAAATTTCATATGAGTAATTCTTATCCCTTTCATTTCGAACCAAAAGAGACTTCAATTACCACACTAACTACTCAAACACGAAACATAAGGGAAAAAGAATTTAGGTTGATTTGTTTCCTGCATATTTCCCTAAATAGAATGATTCTAATTCTATAAACTTATTTACTGTACAATTATCATTCAAATACAACACATGTTATTCAGTCCAACACACGTTATTCATAAACTTTGATCCATGGTAGCAGAAAATAATTGGGTAAACTACACATTTGATCTCCCTATTTCAGTAAAATTGTGATTTTGGTTTCCTTGGTTTCTAATTCAAACATTTGGTGCCTCTTGTTTGAAAAGTTTAGAATTTTGGTGGTGTTGTTAAATCATCCTCAATTGATCCACAACAAAGAAAAATGAACAAAGAAAAAAAAACCATTGCAGCTCTACGTAACGAGCTTGGTGATGACATTCATGAGGGTGGTATAAGTCTAGAGACAAAAGTTGAAATTACCAATTGCGTCAAAAATCCATAAAATATGTTTGTTCATTAATTATTTTAGAGGATTCAATTATTGTATAGTTTCATGTTCATACGAAGTTGGCCACAAATGCACAAGCAATTAAAATGCTAAGAATAAAAGTCCTAACCCTTATCATTTTAACTTATTTTTCTTGAAATCCTTTTGGCATACATTGAAACATGACTTTGTGAGGGCCATTCAAGAATTCCACCAAAAATTATAACATTCCAAGGGGAGTTAACTCTTCTTTTATTGCTCTCATCCTAAAGTTAAGTCAAGCCTTAAGCAACTAATATCTTCAAGACCAAATAAGGAAAGTAAAAGAGAAGCTTACCTTTGCGAACACTTGCAGGGCAAGACAACTAAAGGGCACGAGGCCGAGGTCACGGTGGTGCGAAAGTCAAGCCAACACGCGACACGAAGGTCAAGGTGGTGCAACAAGCTAGGATTCCTTTGCAGAGGTCGTGCGAGAGTCGTCAAGCCAAAACGTGACGCCAGTTGAATGAAGAATTTTGAGAGAGAGGGATTTTGAGGTTCAATGAGTGCGCGACAGGAATATGATTTTGAGGTTCTTTGTATCTCACGATTTCTACGATGGTGTTTACAAATACACCGTCTTAAATAAGTTCCACTTAATTGCAAAAATGCTCTTGTCTAACCTACTAAGACGGTGTTAGAAGTAAACATCGTTGTAGAAGTACCATATTTACAGAAATGCCACCGTACAGTCTACTACGACGGTTTTGTTGCGACCGACCTTGAAGATGTGTCGTAAAAATAGCTTTTTTTAGTTGTGAACACAAAAATGATTTTTTTTTCTTACAAAAGCATTTTTCTATATACACTACCATAAATTGAGTTATAATTAATGTGTTTAAACAACTCAACTGTCTGCTATCTATATTGAATTTTGTTGGCATATCTTAATCCCTTTAAAAGCTCATTTTCTAAGGTCAAAATAAGAATTCGACATGATATTAAGCATTACTTAAATTTATGAAAGAGACCTAAATTTATATGATGCTAGTTCTCGTGAGTGATGACACATGCATGGAGACACAAACAAATATGCGAG
The DNA here is from genome assembly GCF_000004515.6 of Glycine max. NCBI lineage: Eukaryota > Viridiplantae > Streptophyta > Magnoliopsida > Fabales > Fabaceae > Glycine > Glycine max. The sequence continues at coordinate 44,956,449 of NC_038251.2, read as the reverse complement.
ACTCTTCTGCGTAGCCACCCAAAAATTTGGAGCACTGAAGAGGATGTACATCTGTGATGGAAAATTAATACTCAACTCCTTTTACTTCTCTACGAGAAAAAAGATAAACACAAAATAAAAATAAAAAGAAAAGACTTGAAATAGTGAGTCCTAAATTCAAATATCACATATATGCAACAAAGCCATTAAGACTATTTCTTGTAGAGATATGAAAAAAAAATATTATTTTTAGTTATATGAGTGAATCCATCAATAATGAATCATTAAGGTTGACCTAGTAATAAATGATAATGATTGGAAATAGATGTACGAGACAACTCTAATGGGAGTTATCTTCCTAATGCATACAATATAATAATTAGACTCGATTTGGCCTTGATAGGTCGACTTGTTGGTCTAAGAATCGGGCACTTAATCAGTCTGAGTCACTTGTTAGATTGGTTGTGTATGCGAGTCGATTTGACTCAATGGGACTCAACCTTGAACCGGTGACTCAGTAACCCGATTGACTTAGTGGACTATACATTTTTTAGTTCTTTTTTTTTTCAATTCAACATCACTTATATAAGAAAATTCAATTTATATTTTACACTTGTATTGTTTATAGATTTTTTTATTTTTTATTTACCAAGCATAACCATATTTTTAAATTTGAGATGATATAATTATTATCATTTTTATTTTATTTTTCCTCAAATTATTTGTGCATATTATATTATGTCTTTTGTTATACAACAATGATATATATATATATATATATATATATATATATATATATATATATATATATATATATATATATATATATATTTAAGTTTAGCTTAAATTTATTTATACTGAATTCTAAAATAGATGTTTAAAATTTTAAATAAACATAATTATATATTCTTTTAAATATGTTTTACTAAATTTTAAATTTTAAGTGTATAAAGTTACATATTATGAAATTATTTAATTTTTTTAATATAAATCAAATTATATGGATTAAACGGTGATTTAATGGATCGATTCTTAATCCAGTGGTCCAATACTCTGCCCAAGGCAATAACCGTTGGAAATCTAATAACAATGCATACAGTAATAGCAACTCACCGAAGTTTCTCTTTTGCATTGGAGAGTAAGTTGGTGGGGCCCATTTCAAAAGAGAATTACCAACTGCATCAAGTGTTTCTCTTGTTGTAAGGTCGTCTATTTGCAAAGTATATTATTAAAAAAAAATAAAATGGAGATGACTTTGAAAAAAATCGGTGCGGTGACAGATTTTTTTACTCAAAAACTTATCTAAAAAAAGCATTTAATGTTAACGTTAAAAATATAAATCTAACTGTTGGATGTAAAAATTTGTTAACGTTTTTTTTAGGTAAATTTTCTTTGCTAACGTTAAAACCTATATATAAAAAAAGCATTTTAATCACATTGAACCGTTATATAGTACTTTTTATGGTTAAACTCTTGAACGTTATACAATATATAGTTTGTGGTTTATAAATCATACATTTAGGTAATATTTTTTACAACAATTTTTCTGATCTTATTTCATCTATTTAATCTCTTAAATTTTATTGTTTGTATTTTCTTCTTTTTACACAAAAATGAATTTCAATAATCCCAATTTTTACTTCAATTGGATGCAAAATTGGCAACCCTCAAATACTCACAATGTTTAAAATCCTCCTCAATTTTCAAAATTTTCAAATAACTCAAACATGAAGATTTTTTCCCCAAATTTCATTCATTAGTTTATTTCCACCAAATATGTCTTATATGGATAATCCATTTGTAATGTTGTTGGACCAAAGTGAAATAATTTTTTCCTTCCTAACAATTAGTCTCATCAAGTTTGGTGGTGCTTCAGAGAAGATCAACACATGGAAATTGCTATAATTAACACATGGAGATTGTTATGATCAACAAGTGTAAACATCAGTGGGATTCGTACCAAAGTCTCAAGTTCCTTCAATTTCCTTTTAAATTAACTTGAAAAATGTTGCAATCAATAAAGATATAAGCAAGAGTGATCATGTGAATTCTAAACAAAGGCTTACAATGAGTGAGGATAAACTACTCATTAGTGAATAATTGAATGTTTCAAAGGACCCAATTGTTGGGGTTGACCAAAAGAGAGATGACTTTTTGTCAAGGATAAAAAATTACCATGATAAAAACCATGTTATCAGACGACAAAGGCTATAATGCACTAAAAGCTCATTGAATGGTGTAGTTCAAAAGTTTTGTGGGTGTTACACACAAGTGTTATGAATACATAGAAGTAGATAATGAATGCATGAACAATATTGCTTAATATGATTGTAGAAGATGATAGAATATGATGTCAATATTGATTGTTTATACCATGGTCTAAACAATGATGTCTCAATATAAGTTTTTAATGGACATCATGATGATTTTAGAATATATTTAGAAAGAAAAACACATATACCACAAGAAAATATATCATCATCTTCAAGCAGGTTTAGTAGAGTATATTTTAAAATATTTTAGACACCTGAATAACAAAACTTGAACTATTTTAATGATAAATTATTTGTTTCTTTATGTATTTTAAAAGTTATTGTTAATTTTAATTTGCATTACATTTTATGTATTTTAATTTTGAATGATAAAATATAAAAGATTTTTTTTTGGAATCCATTTGAGAAACTTTAATGAGTTTATTGATTGTAGTAAAAATTTGATCAACTTATTTAAAGTAAAAAAAATATGATGTAACATCATAAGAAAATGTAAAATATTATTTAAAAAGTAATAGAGAAATTTTGGTAAGTTTCTTGATCGGAGATATTATGAGAACTTAAATTTGATCTTTATTATTGTCTTTATACCAAAAAAAAAACAAAAAAAATCAATCAATAATAGAAAAAAAAATCCTTGAAGCTAAAATGAGCCGTGCATTAAAAATAGATTAAATAAACCAATTAATCACCAAAAAACGAATAAATCTCGTAATATTTAGCCTCGACTTTATTTATATATATATATATATATATATATATATATATATATATATATATATATATATATATATATATATATATATATATATATATATATATATAAACACTTCAAACCTATGTTTTGACTTGTGAGAAACAAGCAATGCTGGTCTTACTCTAGCACACCCCCTATACAATAGTTCTATTAAAAGTACACATAGGGTGCAGATGCAGAAGATTAGGTTCGTATTTCTAAGAAAAATTCAGCAAGCCATGTTGTCTCGAGACCTTGTCTTGAAAAATTACCCATTTCGAGCAAGGAAAACCACTAAAATAATTTGGTGTTTAAAAAAACTTGTTCATGGTACTTTAGCCCTTACAAAAAAAATGTACAAAGTTCCTCATTAGTTTGAAATTCTTCATATCTCTTCTACCAATCTATCGAACATTGCAATTTTGCTTGAAAGCAGGGTATAGTAAATTGCCAAAAAAAAAAAAACAAAGCAGAAACACCCTAAAAATGTTTGCATAACATTTCCGTTCATTTAAATTAAGGGTCACGAAAAAACCATACTATGAAAAAGGTGCACCACTACACAAAATTGAGTTATTAGTTAACTTATAATCAAATTCCTTCCTAAGGTGATAAAGATGATCCATACATTTCTGTAGACAAAAATCTTAATGCCCTTTATTTAATTTTCTGTACATTTTTATTCAGCGCTGAGACCCCAGAGGCTCACCTGGGATATATTATATATATATGTAAAAAAAAAGTTACAAAAAGAATAATTTCCAATGCTGTTTGACCCTTTCTGTTGATTCATTTACAATTGGAAAAAGGCTTGAGTAACTCTGAACAACATTGATCTAAACTACAACATACATTAGCTGTGACTATAATTAATATAAAATTCACAAACTGTGAGAGGGTGAAGATGAACAAATTTCAGAAACATGTAACCCCTCCTGTCTATTATCACAGAATACCCTCCAACTAGTATGTTAGTGGCCATTCTGTGCATGGATATATCATTGTGATGGTTAGTGTTGTCACTGCAATTTGAATATGTTTAGTCCTCTACAAAAACTCTGAAGATGAAATCACGAAACCGTCTTGAGTATAGCCTTGGATCAACTGCGGAGATTGAAGTTGGATCATATTGAAATGATTTGTAAGCATGCTCAAGCTTTTTGCTAATGTCATAGTCTTGTAATATGTCGATGATCCCGAAAAAGATGATGATCTCGTATAATTCCCCAGTTGGTTCTCCAACCAGCTGAGGAGTGTCACAACTTTTTCGCACTGTTGATTCAGCCCGTGCTGGCATGTTTATACCTAATTGAACCCACCTGAAAGATGAACGAGAATGCAAATGTTTTCAGAAAAATGTGAACATTCCAGACTGAAGAGAATCCATGTATGAATCTATGATAGTAAAAACTTTAGTATTGGTGCAAGAAGCAAGATAAGTATTTATACAAGTTTGAGGGCAAAAAAAAAGGAGTGCAGAAAATGTGATGAAAAAAGCATCAACGATGAATTCATCAATGCATGATATACTAGGATTACTGCATGCATGTTGCATTAGCAAAATAGTAACTGCAAAACAACGCATTGCCTAAGCTATCAGAACTTGAGTTATTGAAAATTTGAAACTTATGTCATGACAAATGCATTGCCTAAGCTATCAGAACTAGAATTATTGAAAATTTGAAACTTATGTCATGATGTGTTGATAGACTATACCGACTAGGATCTACTACAAGATGATCAACATCCACTCCAGAAAGACGAGGGGCTCCATCATCAAAGTTACCATGGCCTGCAATGTAAGTCCATGTGTTCAGAAAAAAAAATCATGTTGAAAATATAATCAAGAAAAATCCATTCAAGACAAGATCTAACCAGTTGGGGTTTGAGTGCCTGGACTGTAACCAGAGGGAGTGACATTATCACTACACGACATTCCTCGAAAGTGAAGACCTACTAACATACTGTAATCCATGATCCTCTCGTGTTCCAGAAAGTCACAGTCTCTGTCCACTTGCCTGCACAAATGAATGTTAGGAAATATAGCAAGTTATATTGACATATGAATGAAACAAAAGCAAGTGCAGTGAAGTTTCCTAAATGGGGTACACAGTAATGGATGCAACAAAAAGTGATAAAGTACCTGCAGAATTCTTGAAACCAAGACTTCCGCAACCGAAATATATAATTTAGATCAAGGTCCTTGAGTGTTGTTGTAGGCTCTATTTCTGACTCGGGTTTGTCAGTTGTGCGACCGAAGGTCGAACCTTTTAAGTCAAAGCGCCTATGGATGGCATATTGTGAGCAGAATAGATTTCCCATGATAACAAATCGTACCTGAAATTTATAAAGGATGGTTAATTATACATTTTTGTCAAAGTAGAAACCTATCCAAACTTCGGATTACCTTCTTCTGTGCAGTTCCTGTTAGCTTAACACAGTGGAGACCAAAGAACTTGGTGACTAGAGTGTTCTCAAAAGCCCGAACATGTTTGTAGTAACCAGGTAGCATTCTCAAGAAAACCTGCAATCAATTTATATAGTCCTGAATGAAGTATCTTTTAGTGGATAATAAAAAAACCTTTGTAAATTGTAATGAAGCAACAACCAAAAACCATCACATCAAAGACAAAGAGACCTGTTACAGTTGTAACCAAGTAACTTGAAAAAACTTTTAAATGATTTCTGTTTAAACAAACTTCTCAACAAAGACTTGCAAGAAAAGAAAATAATAGATAAAACAAGTTTGATTTGTTTTACCTTATTTCTTCTATAAGTACTTGTGGAGAAGTTATTCAAACCGAGCCATAATGTGCAAGTTTATGATAAATTTTCTGAATATATAGTAATTCTTGCTCTTTAGTGATACTCAAAATTGTTGCACTACTTCTCTGAAAACTCGGGATTACTGGTGAAACTTTCTAATTCTTGAAAAGCAAGATGAGCAAAGTGTATGATTAGGACTTAGGAGAATTTCAAAACCTCAAGGCTTGTATTATATCTAGTATCTAGCCAACTAAAAGGGAACTCACTTTTACTTCTGATTTCTTCATGGTCTTTATCATGTACCGGTCATCATTGGTCAAATAAAAAAAGCTTCCACTTTTTCCAGGGGAAGAGAGTTCCCGAAGGGCATCATTCCCACATAATGATATCATGTAATCAGCAGGATCTACTTTGAACAGTTTTCTAAGAGCCCTGCATGTATATATATATATATATATATATATATATATATAAAATAAAAAATAAAAAAAAGACAGATGAATAAAGTTCTAACAGTCAGACTCTGTGGGATACAAATCCACAAGAGCACACTCAACAGGTTGCAGATTCAGATACAAAACACGGTTCACCTACTTGATGAACAAAATTTTGGTGGACTAAAAAAAAGAGAGAACCATTTATTTAGTCTTATGAGTTTGATCAAAAGCTTACCTGAACACTACTGGGCAGTAGTCTTTCCATCTAAACTCGCAAGAAGGGTGAGGTGGTGTGTGCTTGGATCCTTCTGGTGGAAATTTAGTCCACACTTTTTCTTTAGGATCAAATGCAGAAGACTTCAAATCAAGAGATGTACTTGGAGCAGGTCTTCCAACAGCATGTCTGTGCTATGGCACAAGAAATTAATAATCGCGCAGTTAAAATAAGAATCATGGAAAGAAATTATTGTTTTTCAGAATGCCATATTATCATTGCACCATAACCATTGAGACAAACATTTAAAATAAGCTAAATCCTCATATCCTAGAAGATACAAGGTATCAGTCTACCACTCAAACAGAAATTAAAAAAAAAAAGGAAAAGAAAAGGCTAAATGTTTAACTTTTTGAGACAAAAAAATGAGACTAAATAAACACAATTCACATGAAAACAGCTGTGATCAGTACCTGATACCAAGCTGCAGATTAAGCATGAGCTCATAGTTCTTATGCCCTTTAGAAATAGTCTCTCCCTGTCTCTTTGGAGCCTTCAACCTCAAATGTGGCACTCTTGGAATAGAATTATCCACCTGAGAACTCCTTGAGACATCATAGGAGGAATAAGAACCATCTTCAGAGCTGTAATTACTAATCCTTGCATCCACTGACATCCTCTTTGGCCTCCCATTCCCATCAGTCCCCTTCTTACACATCTTATCCACCTCCAACATGTTCAAACTCTTCTGTGAAGGGTAAATTGCCACCTTCTCAAGGGAACAAACACTGCACTCCACCAAGTCCACAGAGAACAGCTCCTGAGGATCCCATTCCAAATGACCAGCACAAGAGCCAGAAGGGTAATAAGTCCCACTTTGCTCCTTTGGATCCTTACTCCAAACCCCAACATAGAAACTCCCATCACCACCCCACCTGAATGTGCCATTCCCCATAGGCAACCCTTCCTCCCAACAACCATCATACCTATTCCCATTGCTCCACATCATGGTGCCATTCCCATAGAACAAACCATTCCTCCATTGTCCAATGTAATGGTTCCCATTCTTCCATTGGTACCTCCCATGTCCATTCTGCAACCCTTTCCTCCATTCCCCATCATAGAAATCTCCATTAGGGTAACTCTGAGTCCCCTGGCCATGTCTCAACTCCATTACCCAACAACCCTTGTAGGTGTCCCCAGAAGACCCTATGTAAGTCCCTTTTCCATCCATATAACCACTCTTGAAATCACCCTCGTAGGTGGCACCACTAGGCCAACTGAACCTCCCTTTTCCCATGATGCCACCCTTTTGCCATTCCCCAACATACATGCACCCATCTGTCCACAAATACTTTCCCTGGCCATGAGGGCCATTGTTGTCAAGCCACTGGCCTGTGTAGAAGTCACCATTGGGGAGAATCTTCTCAACCTCACCAACAATAACATTCCTTGCATCATCATCATCATCAACATGGGCAACAGACATTGGTGTGAAGATGCTATTAGCCCTCTTCTTTGGACCTGCTGATTTCCTAACTGCTGCTTCCCAAGCCTTCACAAAGCTTGTAAGCTCTTTGTTCATTCTTCTCTAAAAGGCTTCAACTTTGCCCCTTCCACCCTCTTTCCCTCCCTCACACATACCCTACAAGAAACAAACAAACACCCTTTGGCCTATTCATTCACCCATCAATGAACATGTTGTGAGGATAAAAATAATAATAATAATACCTGTTGTGTTGTGTATGTTGTCAATGCACAATGTTGTTCAGAGAAGAAGACATTTTTTTTTCTGAAGAAGAAGGAGAAAAATTAATTAAACAAAGGGAATGAAAATTGACAAAATCAAAATCCAAAACCCAATGCCAAGTTTGTTTCTTTTCCCCAGATTTTGGTTCCTAATTTGGGTTTGTGAAATGGGTTGAATTCAGATTTTGAAAGAAACTGGTGCTGTTGGATTGACAGGGAAAGCAAAAAGGTTGGTTGGAACCAGTAACTGGCTTTTCTTTTCTTCTTTTTTTTCTTTTATTAATTTTTTCCTTGTCTTTGTTTTTATGTAAATTTTTCTTTTTTTATTATTTAAATGTTCACTTTAATTTTTGTCTTTATTTTATTCTCTTTCTTTATTTAATTTTTGTTTTGTTGGGTTTCTTTCTTTAGATTGAGCTCATCATTCTATTGATTCCGAATTTGGCTCCTAAAAGCAATAGCAGACTTCACAATTGGAAGAATGAGAGGAGAGCATGTCTGTCAATAGCCATTTTTAGCAACTTACACCTAATTTTAGTTTTGTCTTTCTTCTTTTCTCACAAAATGTTCAGCTTTGCCTTTTGATCATAACATTTTTTTCGTTTATTTCCTTAATCCTTTGGTACATGGTACTATTTAAGAAAAATTGTTTTCTTACCCTTGAAAATTATTATCAAAATCTTTGTGCACTAATGTTATTTTTTTCTATAATATAAAAATAATTTTTTTTTATCTAAATCACATTATCTTTTATTCAATTAACTTAAGATGTGATTTTAATTTCTATAAATAATTTTTTTTTAATTTCTAAAAAAATGGTCTCATTTTAAATCTCATCTATGAAAATATATTATATATCAGTCTTTGTTTTTATAAGCCAAGAATCAAAAGGAAATGTTTTTTTTTTAAGAACGATGACCATGTTTTCAAAAATTATGAGAAATTAAAAGGATAATATCTATTTTTCATAGACTAAAATTAAACATTTTCCTATTTAAAATTACTAAAAATATATTTAGCCTTTTACTGAATTGTTTGATTTGAAAAGAAATATTTATATTTATATTTTTTCACCTTTGTTTTTTATTTTTAAAAATTTATATAAGAAATAGTGATAATAAATATAATAGAAAATAAAATATATATATTTCCACTATTTACTATGTAATATTTTGAAACAAGAAATTAAATGGGTTGTAAAACTTTTCTATCAAGTATTTAATGCAATTACACACTAAGACTCGATATCTCCAATTAAGCTAGCTGGAACAATTCTATACTAGTTGTTCTGATGCTCAATTATATAAATAAATATTTTTTAACGTATAAATTTTTAATTTATGATAAAGAAAATTCATTTTTCATACAAAGTTGTTTTTTTACTACTGATAATTTCTTTTTAAAATATTAAGATTCAATTTATAAATAAAGATGAAAAGGATAAGTTTGAAAGAGATAATAAATGAAGAAAAAAAATCCCGAAAATGATTTCACTGAAAAATATGTCCTAAAATGTTTTTATTTAAAATAGAGAAAGATTCATTAAACTAAACAAACTCAAATAGGTATAAGCAATTAAGCATAGTTGAATGTTAAATGTGAGTATCACTCTTTTTCAAGTTTTAAACCGTAATTCAAAATTTTATGTAAAACTAATATTATTTTAGTAAATCTAAATAACATGCTTTGATTTATGGGAAAATAGGTTTGAACTCACAATTAAAACTGTTTTATACTCTATTTAACCATGTGTAATAAATTTGTTAGTTTTTATAATAATTATTTTAAAAGTTATATTAATAATAATTTTTTATTAAATAATAATATAAAATTATTTTAAATTGTGAATACATCATGAAGACAATCTTAATCTTTCTATATAAGAATGAATTCACTTAAAAATAAAAAATAATATGTGACATTAACTTTGTGTAAAAAATAACAAAGTGATGAAAACAAAATATGAAACGGTGGTGACTTTATTTCTTTGAATCTGTATGTATATAATTTTGTTTGATGTCACAAGCAGATCACTCATTTTATATAACAAACAAAATGTCATTGAGCATTGACATTTCTGAAGTGTTGCATTGAAGTGCCAATTTTTTCATGCCTATTGTTGCCAAAACATTTATTAAAGATATGCAAGTTATAACCCACCTACACAAACTTTTCAAAAGTGAATGAGTTGTCGAGGAGTGTGAAATAAATTTTGTACCAACCTATCATGAATCATAAAACTAAAAAAGGTAATGAATTATTAGACAAATTAACCCTAATGTGTTTTTACACACAGAGATAAGTATTTTCTGCGAGCTAGAGGTAATTTTGTTCATGGATATTGAATAAAGATATTTTGACAGTCACGTATTGTGCATGTTTAAATTATAGTTTAGAAATTTAAGTTTGAGTTAAATTTAAGTTTGCAAACTGAGTTTGTAAGAATATTCTAATAATTATTTCTTTTAAATTGAGTTTTCAAATTAAATTTTAACATTAAACATACTTTTAGGAAAAAATTAAATATAATATTAAACTTATATTTTTCTCCAAACTGAGTTTGGAACTCCCCACACGCAAATCAAACATCAACTTAGTTTATTTTTATCGTAACAAGATTTTTTAACCTGTAAGGTTCTTTAATTTTCTATATATCAATGGGTTTGGATAGCCAATATTAGATAGTAATGGAAATTTGTCACGTAACAATTTATTTTCTTTGCAAGTAATGGAGGTAGCTCAAACCATGATTACATGTAGAAAAAGGCCAGAATTAATTAGTATACGGGGAATATGTGTGCTGGTCGAGTAATTATAGTTCTTCTTCATTATAGCTAGCTAGTAATCATTAATTGATTTTATGTTTTTATAATAAAATTTTGATAGCAAAAGAATAAGTGCCGATTTTTTTGTTACGTCAGAAAACATGGAGCCAGTAGGTGTTGGCACATAGTATGTAAAATATAATTAGGATACATATGCATTGTAAAACAATTATGGATAAATATATATGTGTTAGTGATTGTATCTATCATATTATATGGGATGATGTCACATGATATTTTTATATTTATTTTTTAAAATAATAAATGTAATAATAAATATATTTTATATCATTTTAATTTTTTATTTATTAATAATATCTATCTTTTAAATAATTACCTTAATAATAACATACTTGTTTCAGCCAAATTAATAAAAAATACTCTGCAACTAAACTTTTGCACTAACTATTATATGAATTTAGTTTTTTATATAAGTTTTATTTGGTGTATATTTTAGTCCAACAATGATATAATAAATTATTATATTTTATAATAATTATTATAAATATTTACATAAAATTATTTAATAACGTTTTTTACTATACTAAAATTTAGGTCTTACATATAAAAATGATATAATATTTTATCATTGATGGAAAATATCCCTTAGTCCATGAATATTTGGTTGAAATTTAATGAAGGAAAAATCATTTATTTATTTATTTTAATAAAATTTCGTTTCTTGTGTCATTTATTCATGAAAAATATTTAATGAATTATTATAAAATAATTATATAAAATTATTTAATAATATTTTTTTAACATATTAAAAATTAGACTTTACAAATAAAAATTATACATGATTTTATCATTGACAAAAATATATTCCTCCGTAAATATTTGATTGAAATTTAATCACCCAAAATTATCTATTTATTTATTTTAATAAAGATTCATTTCTTATAACCTTTATTCACGAAAAATATTTAACAAACAAGTTGTTTTTGAAACTAATTTAATTAAAAAAAGAATTAACCATAATAAACTAAAAATCAAATATATGCAGGCAAATGACTAAATATATTTATGCCATCTACTTTATTTTTTCCTTTAATTCCAATGAAAATTAGATGCCATTTTTTAATTACATTCTTTTAAAAGATTAAAAAGGTAAACTAAATAAAAATAATAATAATAATTTTTTGTAATTAAACAATTTCACTAAATAAAAATAATAAAGATAAATTATAAAATATAAATTTAATGTCCCGTATAAGTCGCAGAACACTAACCTAATAGTCTAGTATATTATACATCATAATTAATGTTCTGAGTTAGTTAATCAGAGAAATTAAATTAAATTTCCATCTCATCATTAAAAAAATATTAAGATACTCACATTTTGGACACCATCGATCTCTAATAAATTAATAACATATAAATTCTAATGTAAGATCCATATTTTATTTTATAAGATGAAAAAAAAAATGCATTCAGTAGGGCACTTTTCAGCAAAATTCTCAACTATATGAAGAACATGACACTTTTAATACGATATTACTGAATAATGAATGCAGTTAAATTAGCTATACAAAATCGCCATTATATTTTTTAATTATAAATATGTTTTCTTAAATATAGCTTATTAATACATCATTCAATGGTGGAACAGAGAGTGTTTCCTTAGAGCCGACCCTGGTTTCTTTCACTTCTTTTGTGGTGTTTTTTTGTTTCTTCTGTTTGATTTCTCCCGTTGAGGTAGTGTTTTGGTTCTATTTTATTATTGGCCATCTTCTCTAACGGAGGTTGTCACCAATATCCTTTGGTGATAAGTAATAACCCTCTTCCATTTCTTAATTTAATGATCATTTGAAAAGGGTTTGATTTTCAAAGATGTCTTCTGTCATAGTAGTAAATTTGAAAGTTATGCTTTGGTTTTACTCAAATTTGTTGTATATGTTTGACCTTAAGGGACACTTAACTTTAAGATTTATTGAGCAAAACTTTGTATTGGTAGATGGTAGAAACTTTGAGTGGAGAATATCAAGACACGTTATGCTCAATGAAAAAGACCCATGTAAGTTTTTTTGCCCTCAGAATATTTCAAAAAAGTTGGTTTTAGTTTTTACAAAAATTCAATACATTTTTAGTTCTAACATTCATTAAAAGTAATGTAGCTGCAGTCCTTAATCAAAGACTAAAAACACATGTTTCTGAATAAATGTAAGAGCTATAAAGACGTACGAGATTTTTTTTAAGGGCAAGACGTATGGAAGTTTTATAGAGACTAAAATTAACATTCTAATATATTTTGAAGAATTAGAAACATAATTTATCCTTTCTTTGTTAATTTTTACTCCCATTTTACTTTTTTATTTGAAGAGTATAGGAGTTATAAACTTGTAATGTTTTTTTTTTTTGTCCTTTTGAGTTATAAACTTTGCATTGGTAGATGGTAGAAACCTTGAGTGGAGAATATCAAGACACCTTATGCTCAATGAAAATGACCGATGTAATTTTTTTTCCCCTCAGAATAGTTCAAAAATGTTGGATTTAGCCTCTACAAAAATTTAATACATTTTTAGTTCTAACATTTATTAAAAGTAATGTAGTTGCAGTCTTTAATCAAAGACTAAAAACACGAGTTTCTGAATAAATGTAAAAGCTAAAGATGAATGGTTTTTTTATTTTTATTTTTGAGAGGCAAGACGTATGGAATTTTTATAGAGACTAAAATTAACATTTTAAAATATTTTGAGAAATTAAAAACATAATTTATCCTTTTTTTTCATTTTTTTCTCCCATTTTATTTGTTTTCTTTGAAGGGTATAGGAGTTATAAACTTGTGATATTTTTTTTGTCCTTTTGAGAGTGATTTTGAGTTATATCATTAAAATTTGTTTGTTTTCCAAGGCGAATGGCCGGTGTGAGGAAGTAAAAAAAACACGAACCAAGCTAATTCAAATTTTTAAATAGACACAAGATAATTGATTCATACGTGTTCGAAATATTTAATTAATTTAAAAAATACAGTAATATTTTTTCATAATAATAGTAAGATAGCTTTAAAGAATAATTAATTTCTGTAAATTAATTAACCGTGAATATGCACAATGAAAAACTTTTTTTGCGTTAGAAATTTTAAAAACAATGTAAAAGTTGCCCCAAAAGTTGAAATATATATTAACTTTTTTCTAAGCAGGAATGTTTGTTATTACTCTAATGTATTTACTTTCCTTATGTAATTAAATATTATTATTATTATTATTATTATTATTATATATATATATCTTTAAATTATTAGTTTGATTGATAAAAAAAGAGAAAAAAATTAATAAAAATTATTTAATTAGAAATGATAAAAATAAGTATCGATTTTCACTAATTTTGGATCAATGGCTAGGCTGATTTTCTCTTAGATCAGACTGCTTAGTTAATCGATCTATTCTAATTTTCAAAAACAATGATTACACATATTGCTTCATGTTTTTTTAGTGCAATGGCATGTTAGCATCATTGAAGTTAGAACTTAAAATTACCTACTCTCTTTCTCCCTTAATAATTATCATGTAAAAAAAAATCTCAAAATAATAATTATTTTAATTTTTTAATGTATTATTAATTAATTTTGTAAAATTTTTTTTTACCAATTTATTAATTTTTCTTGTGTAAAATAATCTAACATAATTACAATAGAACTGATTGAGTACAAACTATCCAAACTCTCTGTTGCTAAGCCAACTTTAATGGATTACACTTTGTTTCTAATTGTTGATTACTGTAAATCTGTAATAAATTTGAAGTTTTAAAATTTCACATACATTTTATAATTATTAAATAAACTAAAAACATATTAGTTCTATGCATTATACTAAAAACCAATTTTTTTTTACTTAAAAAAACCGATTGTTATGTAGACAAACTTTAAGCAAGATATATGAGTGGTCATAAGTATAAGAAAATCAAAGGTACAGATTACATTCATATTTCTTGAGATTTAATTAAAGTATATTTAATACTTTTTCTGTTATATACTATGTTAATCTTATTCAACTTCTATAATTACATATAAAAAAAAGTAGGATTTATATTATCGAGGAGACAATTTTACGTTATTATACAAATTAAACAAATTATATAGGGTTAGAAAAAAGTATCAAGTGAACTTTTGTTAAACTTGATGTTATGTTAATGCGAGTATAGTATAGTTTTTCTTGAAGAAAATCCCAAATACGTGTACGAGTGTCCCTTTCACATCTTTATTATCATTCATGAGTCTGCTCTATCAGTGCCAAATTAAACCGTGCAAGAAGTGAGATGGTCCCAAGCCATACGTGCAACGCATCCAACTCTGGATTCAAACCCTAAATATTCGTGGGCCCACAAAGCCTTCACTTTGATTGCACATAAAGGTGACACTTGTCATTTGCTCCCACACAACCATATTGATTGCCACATTATCATAATGGATCACCGGCATAAATTAAATAGCACACGAGTAGTGGGAAATGGCTTTATTTTTTAGGCAAGAAAATAATGATAATAGGCATTATAAGTGGGAGAAAAAAAATAAGGAAGCAGTGAAAAAAAAAGGAAATTAAAAAGGGCAAAGAGCTTTATAAAATAATTTAATTTCCTTAATTAAAGAATGATATTTTTGTAATCCATGTTTCATAAGTTAATTATTTAAACCGACTTAAAGTAACGGGACATTCTTCCTAAAAAAAGGAAAATTTTTAATTACTACTTAAACAAGAGATTTTTTTCTTTATGAAATATGTGTTGTATTAACTTTATTAATTATTTTTAACTAACATTTTTTTATATTATAGCAAACATTATATCTATTGTCTTTGGCTCTTAAGTGACAAATTTGATTTTAATCAATCAAAATACTTATTTGGTATAGATCAAAATATATTTTTTTATATAGGTCATAAATATCTTTTGTGGGAAATAATTATGCTCAAGTCATATTTAATGGTGAATCAATTCAACGCGGATAATGAGTTATCTTTTTTTTTTTGTGTGTGTGTTTTGAGAAATAAAAACAAATTACATATTGGAATTGTCAATCACTAAGAACTCCAAAACAAAGTTTGGAGATTATTTCATCTACTATCTACAAGCATATGCAAGGCACCCTAGGCAGCTAAACTATCCGCAATGCTATTTGTTTCACGTGAACCCACACTATATGATACGGCCAAATAGAGATAAAAAAAAATAATGAAAATTTGAGTAGGTGAAATTAATGCAACTACTTTTAACGTAATAAAAATAAAAGTAAAAAGTGGAGTGCAAGAGTTAAAATCATAAAAAGAATTCCTTACTTCATTCTTTCATTTAAAATTGTGGATAAGACTTTCCTCGCGCTCAACTTCTAACTCCTAAGTGTTAAAAGAAGGATTGAGGATGGATTTTTCTTTCTCTATTGATTATTTTCCTCACATATGCATCAGCCTCAATCTTTAGATTTTGGATTTTCAAAAGGATCACTGTTGTAATTGGTCCAAGTATCAAGTTAGTTAGTTATTAAGAGTTAGTTACAAGTTAGTTGGTTTATTTCTAATTAACCAATCACTTGTTAACTGTTTTCTATTTTTACAATTAGAGTGTTGAAGCATGTATATATAACTTAAACCAATTTAAGTGGTAGTTAGTGTTGATTTCAGTTTTTGTAAAAGAGAGAATTTTGTAACTGTATTGAGAGAGGGAGATTGAACTCTCAAGTGAAAGCAAAGGCTTGATAGCATTGTTCATTCGGTGAGAGGAAGAGCACATGTGTGTGTGTGTCTCTCTTGGTACAATAGGGTCTGCTTGAAGGAGAAGCAAAGCTAAAAAATTCAATGGTTGAGGAAGATAAGAAAGTGTTGTTGGAGAAAGCCCATAGTGTGATTATCTGAGTCTTGGAGATGAAGTGGTTACACAAGTCTCAAAAGAGAAGACTGTTGTAGGAGTTTGGATTAGACATGGCAAGAAAATCCGTACTCGTGAGTACCCGTTTGAAATCGTCCCGACTTTGACGAGTAATACCTAAGTTGACTGGGTATGAGTTTAGGTTTGGATTTTTCTCGATAACCAAAAGTCAGATACGGGTACGGGTATGAGATTACTACATCCGTTCCGACCCCGAACCCGGACCCGCCTTGAACAATTAAATTTTTTTAATACTAGTTAATTTTATTTTAAATTTTTTACATAATTTAATATTCTTTTCTTAACGATTTTTGTAGACACGTGCGCTATAGTAAATTTATTAACATATAAGTAGTTAAAAATAAATGTTTAACAATCAATTTATTTTTTTCTAAAATCAAATTTTTAATATTTTCTTTACAAAAAAAATATTTTTCTAATTTGAATTTGGTACGGGACGAGGTCTGGAATACCCGATACCCAATGGGTACGGGGATGAGATAATAAATTTTAACCTGTCGGGTATCAGGTACGGGTATGAGAACATGTTGGGGGAGTCAGGGTCGGGGATTGGGGAGACAATACCCGTCCTCGCCCCGCCCCATTGTCATGTCTAGTTTGGACAAAGCTCAACTATTTGTACATGAATAAATCTTTGGTAAATCAATTATATCTAAAGCAAGCCCTTTATTCATTTAAGATGCAAGAGGATAAATTAATAGTTGAACAATTGGATATGTTTAAGTGGTAGTTAGTGTTGATTTCAGCTTTTGTAAAAGAGAGAATTTTGTAACTGTATTGAGAGAGGGAGATTGAACTCTCAAGTGAAAGCAAAGGCTTGATAGCATTGTTCATTCGGTGAGAGGAAGAGCACATGTGTGTGTGTCTCTCTCTTGGTACAACAGGGTCTGCTTGAAGGAGAAGCAAAGCTAAAAAATTCAATGGTTGAGAAAGATAAGAAAGTGTTGTTGGAGAAAGCCCATAGTGTGATTATCTTGAGTCTTGGAGATGAAATGGTTACACAAGTCTCAAAAGAGAAGACTGTTGTATGAGTTTGGATCCCGACTTTGACGGGTAATACCTAAGTTGATCGGATATGGGTTTGGGTTCGGATTTTTCTCGATAACCAAAAGTCGGATACGAGTATGGGTATGAGATTACTACATCCGTTCTGACCCCGAACCCGGATCCGCCTTGAACAATTAAAATTTTTTTTACTAGTTAATTTTATTTTAAATTTTTTACATAATTTAATATTCTTTTCTTAACGATTTTTGTAGACACAAATGCTATAATAAATTTATTAACATATAAGTAGTTAAAAATAAATGTTTAACAATCAATTTATTTTTTTCTAAAATCAAATTTTTAATATTTTCTTTACAAAAAAAAACATTTTTCTAATTTGAATCTGGTACGGGACGAGGTCGGGAATACCCGATACCCAATGGGTATGGGAATGAGATAATAAATTTTAATCTGTCGGGTATCGGGTACGGGTATGGAAACATGTTGGGGGAGTCAGGGTCGGGGATTGGGGAGATAATACCCGTCCTCGCCCCGCCCCATTGTCATGTCTAGTTTGGACAAAGCTCAAATATTTGTACATGACTAAATCTTTGGTAAATCAATTATATCTAAAGCAAGCCCTTTATTCATTTAAGATGCAAGAGGATAAATTAATAGTTGAACAATTGGATATGTTTAATGAACTAATTCTTGATCAGAAAAATATTGGTGTTATTATCGATGATGAGGACCAAGCTTTGCTACTGTTGTGTTCTTTACCAAGATCCCATGTGTACTTCAAGGAATCACTAATGTTTGGAAGAGACTCATTGTCTCTTGAAGAAGTGCAGGCAACATTGAACTCCAAGGAGTTAAATGAGAGGAAAGATTTGAAGGCTTCCTTTATGCGTGAAGGGTTAGTAGTGAAGGGAAAATCTCACAAGAAAGAGAATAAAGGTGATAAGAAGAAGACCAAATCTTAACAAAAAAATGATGGAGGGAATGTTCCTAATATCATATGCTACTACTGCAAAAAGGAAGGCCACACCAAAAAGTATTGTCCTGAAAGACAGAATATCAATGGTGGGAATGACAGGCAAAAAGACCTAAGAGATGTTGCCAATGTTCATGATAACTATGAGACATAAGAAGTTTTGATGGTGTGTAATAGCAGTCTAGAAACGTAATGGATCATGGACTCTAGATGTTCCTGGTATATGACCTGAAACAGATCTTGGTTTGAAGATTTCTGTGAACAAACTGAAGGATTTGTGTTCCTTGGTGCCAATAAGTCTAGTAAGATTGCTGGTATTGGATCAATTCGATTCAAACTCCATGATGGCAATGAAAGGCTGCTTACAGAAGTAAGGTATGTACCTAATCTTAAGAGAAACTTAATTTCACTTGGTGAATTAGATAAGATAGGGTATATGTTCAAAGGAGAAAATTCAAAATTGCTAGTTGTTGAGTGCACATCTGCCTAAGACATTTTGGGCAGAAACTGTTGTGATTGCAACCTATCTGATTACTAGATGTTATTCCACAACTTTTGACATGAAGACACTAGAAGAGATTTGGTCAAGCCATCCTCCAAAGTTAGATCAGCTTCAAGTGTTTGGTTGCGTTGCCTATGCTCATATTAGGTAGGATAAGTTGAATCCTACACCAATAAAGTGTATGTTCTTGGGTTATCTAGAAGGTGTGAAAGGCTACAAACTATGGTGTTTAGAACCTGGCATAAGAAATGCCTTATAAGTTGTGATGTTGTGTTCAATGAGAATATCATGGCTTATTAAGACAAATTTGATCTCACAACCAAGCACAAGTGATATATGAGACTGAATCTGAGAGAGTGAACTTTAAGGTGGATTAGATAAGAAAGCATGATCAAGTTGTAGAAAATTACTTGCTATCTGATGAAGATGATGAAGAATCTGAGCAACAAACATCAGAGCTAGACAATTATCAATTAGCTAGTGATAGAGTCAGAATAGAAACTAAAGTTCCTAAGAGGTATGGATATGCTGATTTGATAGCTTTTGCACTCATTTCTGCAAGTAAGGTCTTGGAAGAAAAACCAAAATCATATGAAGAGGCACATGCTAGCAAAGAAAAAGGAAAATGGTTGACAACCTTGAATGAAGAGATTAAGTCTCTTCATGACAATAACACTTGGGAGTTGATTAGAAAACCTCATGGCTCAAAGTTGGTTAGCTGCAAATGGATCTATAAAAGGAAGGAAGGAATTCTTGGTGTTGAAATTGAAAGATTAAAGGCTAGCTTGGTTGCTTGAGGTTTCACTCAGAAGAAAGGAATCAACTACAATGAGGTTTCCTCACCTGTTGTAAAACATAGATCAATAAGATTGCTATTGGCCGTAGTAACAAAACTTGATATAGAATTTGAGCAGATGGATGTCAAAACTTCTTTCTTGTATGGAGAGCTTAAGGAAACTATTTTGATGAAGCAACTTGAAGGGTTTGTAGTGAAAGGCAAAGAGAATTATGTTTGTAGATTGAAGAAGTCACTTTATGGCCTAAAATAATCTCCTACGCAATGGAACAAAAGGTTTGATGAATTCATGTCTCACATCTAGTTCAAAAGAAGTCAATATGATCATTGCGTGTATTTTAGATTACCAGCTAAGGGAACATTTGTGATTTTATTGTTGTATGTTGATGACATTCTGATTGCGAGCAATTTCAAGCTTCAAATTAACAAGGTCAAAGGTGAATTGAATAGAGAATTTGAGATGAAAGACTTAGGGGCAACAAGTAAAATCTCGAGCATGGGAATTAAGAGAAACAAAAGAAAAGGAACTCTCATTTGTCTTAAGAATCATATCTGAAGAAGGTGCTGGAGAAGTTTGGAATAACAAACTTGAAATCAGTCATCACTGCATTGTGTCAACAGTTCAAGTTGAGTGCATATCAATCCCCTAAGACAGCTGAAGAAGTGAACTATATGGATAATGTTCCATATGAAAATTTAGTAGAGTCTTTAAGGCCTGACATAGCTCATGTTGTGAGTCTAGTGAGCAGGTTCATGTCCAATCCTAGAAGAGCACAATGGCAGGCCCTAAAGCGGATACTCAGATATATAAAAGGTTCTCTAAGTAGAGTGTTGGTTTATGGTGGAGCCAAAGAAGGAGAACAGGACTATAAGTGTTTGATGTTTTTTTGATGTAAATGTTTGATGTTGTAACCACTAGTGTATGTAACTTGATATTAAACAAAGGTGGAGAATTGTTGTAATTGGTCCAAGTATCAAGTTAGTTAGTTGCTAATAGTTAGTTACAAGTTAATTGGTTAGTTTCTAATTAACCAATCACTTGTTAATTGTTTTCTGTTTTTACAGTTAGAGTGTTGAAGCATCTATATATAGCTTAAACCAATTCTAGTGGTAGTTAATATTGATTTCAATTTCTGTAAAAGAGAGAATTTTGTAACTGTATCGAGAGAGGGAGATTGAAATCTCAAGTGAAATCAAAGGCTTGATAGCATTGTTCATTGGGTGAGAGGAAGAACACATTGTTCTTACTTGAACTGGAAGCAAACATGGGTGTGATTACTTTCTTTCTTATTTTTGTTTTTTCATCACAAGATCAAGGATTGTGTAGCAAATCTCAGTTCTTGGCACAACAATCACTATCCTTTATTTTCCAAAGAATCCTTTATTGGTGCATTCAATACCTCAAGTAATTAGAATAAATAACAATTGGGTTTATATATTATTCATGCTCCTCATATAAGGATCACTTATTACTAGATTATTCCAATTCGCTTTCCCCTTTAGGATAATTACACTATTTTCCTATCGGGAAGTTTCAAAAAGTCAATCTATACTCTTTTCCCTCACTCAAGATAAAGGATTTGTCCTCAAATTGTAATGTTATATGTGTCTGTTGGTAGACAAGGCATCAAACATGTGGAGATTTTAAAGTACAATCGATTTAGAAAATCTTTGACACATATTTCAAAAGTTACGGAGAATATTAACATTTTAGATTGATTATATATATAGTTGATGTAAAAAGTTTTCACATTAGTTAAAAGATAACTAATCTAGAGTTTCTTGTCTAAATTAAAAAAAAAATTGAAAACACATTCACACTCGATATATTTTACAAAATTATTGCAGAAAATACTTTCTAAATCAATTTTTTATCAACTAATCTAGAATGTTCATCTCAATATCTCCTCTCCCCCTTCTCTCTCTTTTTATATATATATATATATATATAAATGACTAAATTTATTTGTGCTCTCATTGATCCACTTTCTCCCACATTAATTCTTTCTCATTTAAATTATCTGTCCTCAAGAAACCGTGTAAGTGTAGCTCATGCTCTTGGTTTGCAAAGATGTCTCACTACTCTTTTGAGTTTTTGACATAATTTCCCTCACTCTATTCCCATTTTTTTCTCATGCTCCTCATCATTTTCTCCAAAACAACTTCCCTTATCTTGTCTTTTGAACTATCTACTCTCAATGTTATTATTTATTCTCTTACGCTCTTGAAAAGAGAGAGACCTTCGATAGAAAATGCATCATTGACAACTTTATATAACAATATTTTTTTTCCTTGGATACTAGCACTTAAAAAAGTACATTTATTTTTTGATAACTTGTTACTTAAGAATTTTTCAAACTAAACATATATTGCTTGGAGCAATTATGGGATGGATGATCTTTATAAAATAATGAGATTTGGAGTATGTGTTTACAATTAAATTTATTATAGATGTTTTAAAAAATAATTATTATAAATAAAATATCAATTCGATCTTTAAAATTGATATTGTTTTTCTATTATAAAATACTTTATTTCAATAACATAACCTAGATAACTATTAATTATTTTAATTCTTAATTTTAATAACATAACTATAAAACATTAATGACCTTCAAAGTTAATATTTACAAATTAAATTTGACCCTGCAATGCACGGGCTACAATATTAGTTAATTATAAAATCGTCACTACTTTACATTCTACACCAGTTTCCAAGACTTGTGTAGAATGATGATATGAAAAATGTTTTTTTTTCTTACTTTATTTTTGTACTAGTCTAGTTTTGGAAGGAGAAAAAAAGGAATTTTGACTTCCAAGCCAGGAATTTTTTTCGTGTACGTTTAAATTTAGTAAAATTTAAAAAGTCTAAAAATATTTATTTAAAATTATAAAAAATAATACACACACTTCAGTAAAATTTAAAAAGTATATAAATATAAATTTTGGAAATATTATATTTAAAATGAAAAAAAACCTGAGAAAATTAATTCAAAATTTTTAATTTCAAATAGCCTATTCAATTAGGGAGAATAGACTCAATTACATTAAATAACTCTGATATAAATTATATATATTATTGATAAATCAATGTGTTTGTAAGAAGCCAACCACAACTAAAGAAACTAAATAATTTGATACGTACAAAAAATTACATGTTAGTATCTCATAAAAGAATATTCACAATTACTATCATATGTTATCTGAGTATAAGAGATTTAAATCTATTAAACATTAGTCTTTTATTTGATTTTCATATTCATATGTATGATCATGTTTCATGAATAAGAATATCATCGAGGAAACTTTTTAATTCGACACTCATTAAAAAATTCGCATTTCAAATAATAGGTATAAATAATCTTTCGATCATATAACAAAACATAATATGATGATAGTTAAAAGAATTATTGCATAAGTTATATATTTTATGTAATCTAACTAATTTATGGTCAGGATTAATGCCGGTCATAAAAGGATTTCAGACTCAAACCAAACAGAGGTTCAGTGGTTCACATGACATTTAGCCTCAGATCTGGCGATCCTCTCCCCTTACTCACTCCTTTTCCATTTAACCTAAGAGATCATCTATCATTCAAGTTTTGAAAAAATAAATAAATTATGAAAGTATTCATATCCATATGTTTAATTTCAAACAGAAAAATATTTTTAAAAATATAGAAAGTATACATGTATAAGTAAATTAGGCACAAATTGTGATAAAAACTTTAAATTTTGTAAAGCATAAAATGTCTGAATAAACAATATTTAATTTGTGAAAGATTAATTAGTTTATGTAGTTATCATTTATGATATATCTGTCGAGTGCACATTTTTTGTATAGTCTACAACTGAAATTTGGGCCAGACATTACCTGTTGCATACATGCTACGCACTCATGAAATTATTATTTCGAAAAAGGGTTCGTAAGAATATTGATATTAAGTAATCATGCAATCATGGCAATTCTAAATTTCTAAGTCGTTTCAAGTTTTCTTCATAAAAATTTCAACATGTACGACAAATTGGAGGGGGACGGGGTTGAGCATTCTTACAGCCCCAGAATCTTCACAATCAGAAAAATCAATTTTAGAATTCCATTCCACATTAACGAGTTAGCGAGGTTAAACTTCATTTTTTTTTAAAAGACTACAAGTATCTTTTACTTAGAGATAATTTTATTCAAATATAATAAAATCATTATGAATAATAAAATTCTTCCTTCAAATTTTAACACATGCATTTGCGTAGCTAAAACTCTAAACATAAAAACTCTTGCTAAACTAAAATAATTCCCTGTCAGTTTTAGGATGAATTACTATTATTATTCTGTATGAACTCAATCATCCACACCTTAATAGTCAACCAAACAAATCCTCAAATCCATGCCACGGTTGGCATTTCAGTTTCATTTAATTCCTTTCGCAACTTTTCTTTCTGCTTTGAAAAATATTGTTGATCGATCGTGAGAGGATGGTTACTCTTATTTGGCACGCCATGACATCTTTCCACAATTCAGAAATTGAGTAAGAAAGAAACATAGTGGCATGGTGGTAACTAACCAAACTACGTGTCCGCATGAAAATCATAATCTCATAAAATAATAATAATAATAATAATAATAATAATAATAATAATAATAATAATAATAATAATAATGCAACAATAATATTAAAAATTTAAAACCGAGGACCCCATTTGAAAGGGCTAATTAAAATTGTTTCTATCACTGTCCCCTTTGTTCTGTTAGGTCAAAGTCAGTAATTGCCCTCTAAACAACTGTGTAGTGTCAATGGACAGTGCGGTTTTGTGTGTATTCAGAGACACGAAAGGGCCTTGTGTTGTCAATGAAAATGCAAGCAATTTGTTGCTGATTGGGATTGCACAAGTGCTCTAAATTTTATTGTGCTCTTTCATTTTGATGTCAACTATGTTAGGCTGTTGTCTCCCATTGAGGTAGCTCATGTCAGAGACAAATAGCCTTTTGTCGAATTCTATGCTTTGTTTTCATAGGCTTGAACCCCAAAGGGTTGCTTGGAGACAAGACCAATAATACCCGATCCTTAGGGGAAAGTGGTCCCCCACTATGTTCCTATTTTCTATAATATTGTGGCTTTAGACAACACAAGATTAACAACTTCTTCACTTGGTTTTGGTACTTCTTTTCTTGCTAATATCAAGGATCGATATGTCAAATGTTGTTGTCAACAGATGGTGAACGTTTCGAAAGGTGGGTTTTAGCAATTTCTTTTGTCACACTTTTATTAGTGTAAAATATTTACTATTTTTTTTTGTCAATACATCATCTTTGTTGAAAATTTTTATTATTTATTTCTAGAAGGTTATTCTTTTTAAATATAATATTCTTATCTATTATACTTAAATTTCACATCATACTTGAAGAATTTGAATTCAATTCATACGAGAATATATTAATAATTTTAACATATACTACATTTGAAATTATATGCCAAGAGTTTATTTTATAGTGGTAATTTTTTATTATATCATTAATTTTTAAACTATCCTTTTATCACCATGCATATTAAATGTCACATCATTTAATAAACATAAGAAAATATGAGAGTGTAAAGAATTAAAGATAAATTAATAATGTAAGTTTTTATGCGTTCATATATAAGATATCATTTTAACATCTTTATATAACATTTAATTAGATACATCTATCTCATTCACTAAGTGAAATATTAGATGAACCATTATAACGAACGAAGGAGCAAAATACTTCTCAAGCTCACATGAAGTCAATAATTTGCCCTTACAATTAATGACAATGACTTTGTATGGTCAATCATGAGACTTTAGATTCTTAATGATACTAGATTCCTCAATAGTAACTCATAAGAAATTTAACTCCATAAAAATCTTTAGAAAATCTTATTTCTTTTTCTTGGATAGGTATGATCCATTAAAGGTAGAAATGTACTCTTTCCTTTTTAACCGATCCTAGTTTTGTTCAGGGTCGTGTATAGACATTTTGGGGCTTAAGGCGAAAATGTTAAAAAAGTCTTTTTTTTTAGAAGAATTTTAAAGAGACTTAGTATATTATATAAAATATCAATTTTTATATTAATATTCTAGCATTTTTAGCTTCAAAATCATTTACTAGGATCATTTGTTAGATCCAAAAATTGAGGAGGAAAGAGGTAGGATGAAAAATAGATATAAAATAATTTGCTTAATTTTTTTAAATAAATAAGAAAAATGTACTTAACTTATTTATAATAATACTTACACCTATATTTAATATTTGTGGTCTTATTAATAAAAATAAGATCAAATAATATATCATCATACTATAATTTAATTTATCATATAATAATTAAAATTAATGACAAATATTTCTTTGAAAAATACATAAAAATATTGAGGTCCTAAAAAATTGGAGGCCTAAAACGGTTGCCTCAGTGGCCTAATGACTTACACGATCCTAATTTTGTTCTTAAACCCATGGGTTATTAGGTCTCTAACATTACATTGATATTATTTTTGCTTTTTCCTAACACGTTAAACGAGTTATCTTGTTACATCATTTTATTCTATATGCATAACACCAACACAATTTTTTTATCAACGAAATATATATATATATATATATATATATATATATATATATATATATATATATATGTGTATATTACTGGCACCATAAGTACCGAATCAGCATATATCACCAAGAGTCCGTTTAATTTCACCATATAATAACATCAAGATAATAAATGTGAAAACTTGTAATATAGCAATTCAAAGAAAATCGACATTTTCTTCCACCTCACACGTCACAAGCTGCCTAACAAAAGGCTTTCCCAAATTTACTAATAATGTCGTGGACCTTTTCAAACAATTCTCATTCATCAATGACTAAGGAGGTTTTCTTTCTTTTGAGTTGTCGTTAAAATCCTTTCTCCATCCTTTCGTTATGACGACATTTTAAAGGAAAAACAAATTAACCTACAGATGTACAAGAGAAAACCAAATTATCATAGTCAGGAAAATTGTTTATGATGCCGAAAACCAAATTAAGCCTCCAATTGGAAATTTTCTACCTTATACTAGCTGGTAAATAGACTTTGACACAACACTTGTCTCCCACGGTTGCTTTAAATATTCAACTGAATTAAATGCATATCATCTATCATTTCCTAGTTGTTTTGGCCCAAATATCAGCATAGATAGATATCATCGTAATAAACTTGCACTTCCTAGTTGTTAATTGGAAGTTGATGAATCTCCACACTAAATCAACTAAATTGGTTCTTTTTACTATAAATTCAAACCAAAACAGATATTATCACTTTAATTTTAGTATATATATATACTATCTGTTTTCAACTTTAACTGGACTCAATCTATTTGTAACTTTTAAAGAATACATGCATTTTAAACTTTAAACTTGATTTTTTTTCTTGTCTTTTTTTTTTCCCACTCATATTGATCTAATCTATTGTTATCAAGTCTTTTAATTTGGTCGTCATGTTTTTAATGTAATATTTTATAGAGTAAATGACCAAATTAGTTCAAAATTTGTGTTCTGCTGTTATTTTAATTTTTAAAATTAAGAAAAACTCACATGAGTTTCTATAATTTTTTATAGTTTCATTTAAATCCTTGAAATTGATTCATTTTATCATTTTATTTTATAAACTTATATTATATAATCACTTAGGTCCCCAGATTATTAGGGACCAAAATGAGAGAAATGGATTAATATTAGACTTAAATGAAATAAAAAATCAAGAACTTATTTGAGTTCTTAATTTTAAGAACTAAAATGATAGTAAAATATAAATTCAGTGGCTAAATTGATAATTTGCTTTTTATTATATTTTAGATGAAAAAAAATTAATGATATATATATATATATATATATATATATATATATATATATATATATATATATATATATAAAGTGATAATTATAGAAAAAAAAAACTTAAATGGTAAAAAAATATTTCAAAACTCAAATCAGCCCAACCCAATTAATTCGGCTATGATTTTAACCTAAAGACAAACTGATCCAACTCACGAAAATTCCTGATTAACAATTTGTAATTATAATAACTACATTTAAACAAAATTCTTATAAAAATATTTTAATAGATTTAGTTTAGTTCTTAAAAAAAAGTTTATGATTCAATTGGATCAAAATAAAGAAATAAAATATAAGTAAATTAAATTGAAAATTAAACTAAAATTATATATTTTCTAAAATAAATGAATCAGATATCTCTGTTTCAAATATTTTAAAATAGAGGGACAAATAGTGCAGATTAAATAGTTTACAGTGGTGCTAGATGTTCTTTGGCATAGCAGAAATAAACGTGCTTTTGAAGATTGTAATCCTGTTGGCATAGTGGCCCAAGTAACTTAAACGTGCTGTTAATGATATTAATATTGTTATTAGCAATCAGCTCAATTCGAAATTGATCCATGGTGCTTCGAAGGAGTTAATTAATTCTGATGTTCGGTGGGTAAATCCTCCCTTTGGACATTTTAAGCTTAATTGCGATGGATTAGTAGTATCGGATTCTCAAAATTCTATTAAAGCTCCTTAAGATATGTTTGAATGTCCGTTCAAAAAATGATGTACGAATTTTAAGGTAAATTTAATTAATGGTACACAAATTCCATTTTGCATAAAAAAAAGGATCTGAATATTTCTCGAAATCGGAAGTTGACTCAAACATAGGTTTGAACCAGAAATCCAAACAAATATTGAAGCCTAAAAAATGAAAAGAACAAAAATGAAAAAAAATAGACTAAAAAAAAGATATTTATAGATACAAACAAATATTGAAGCCTTAGATATAATGTATAAATTTAATTTAAGTTTAATATAAATTAAAAAAATAATAATTTAAATAAAAAGATTTTAAACCATAGGATTTATTTTGCTAGGTTTTTTTTTTTTTGCTATTATCTTTTGTATTAGTTGTTTTTAATAGGACAATATTCTATTTTTGAATATTTATTTGTTCATTGACTCCTTACGCAAAGGGTCCAGTGTGTAAATTTCATATGTTCAAAGAAGTAGTTAATGGCATTAAATTAATTTTGTAGTAGTTTTATTATGTGTGTGCAAAATAAAAATAAAAAAACAAAATAGGAGGCAAAATTTGTAATATTATAGAATTTTGGAAAAAAAGTACAATTAAATATATGGTTTACTAGTAAAAAATATTGCTTATGTATTTCCAAAATACAAAATTCAGAATAAGAAAAACCAGAAAACAAAGGAAACGCAAGATGAGAATCAACAAACCCTGGCAACAGCTAGCGACGAACAAGTTAATGTAAACAGGTGGGAGCAGCTGGCGTAGCAGGCCTAGCACAATAAATTACGATCCCCACAATATTCAGCTCAGCCCAATATATATATATATATATATAAGAGAAATTAAATAATAAAAATTTGATTTATACAAACAAAAATTAAATTTTCTATTTCATTAATTTTTTAATTCAAATTTTATATTTTTCTGTACCAAAGAAGTATTTTTTTTCTCTCCCACTTTCTTTCTTTTCAACAAAATACAGTATTTTCTTTTCTTTTTTAATCTTTCAATACATTTATCAATTTAGAAAATTACTTGTTATTTTTATTTTTTTGGTATCTTACCAAATACGGAAATGAATTCATAATGACATTTTTACTTTTTTTAGTAAAGATACTTTTGTTAAAGAAAATTATTTTATTATTTTAATTTGCGTAATTAACAATTTTTCTTAAAAAATGTTTGTTGCTTTAAAAAACAAATTATATGAAACGGTACGTAGTGGTAATTACAACATCAAATCTATAACATTTGACCAATGTTGTATATGCTAATAATATATTTTCGAGACCCTAAAAAAATATATTCTCATTTTTTGAATTTTACATAAAATATTATTTATAATGTATATTTAATTTATTAAAATATTAGACTGTTTCAAAAAAATTATTTAATAAATAAAATATTAGTAAAAACCATCTAAATATAAATTTTTTTAATATATTGTTAGTGTAAAAATTTATGCTATTAATTAATCAGAAAATATCCTAGGTATAATTTTAAAAAAATGATTATATAATAAAAAATTTATTATATATAATATCATATAATTAAATTACAATAAAATTACTTTATCAATATATTTCAATTAAAATCTTAAAATTTTTTTAGAATTATTCTAATTCAAAACGATTTAACTTCACCAGATGAAATGCCGATTCATATTCTGCTCAGAAGTGAACAAAAAACAAGTGTGAAATTTAATGTGATAGCAGAGTGAGAATTTGGGGATAATAAGGAATGAAAGTAAAGTGTAAAGATAAAAGTTGTGCTGATTGCATTTGCAGACACCAAATTGAAACAAATTTGGAAAATTATTCACTTCTTTTCCTTCACACTGCCTCTTCTACTCACTTTTTACCAGTTTGCATTCAATTTGACAATTTCAATTCAATCGGAATTGAAGAATATAACACTAAAAAAGATCAGAAGCAGAATTTTGGGGTAGCATAGCATGCAATGCCAATAAGTAATAACCCTTTTGATATGACAAAGTTTCCACCAACCCCAACCAACCACCCCTCATGGCCGTAGATGGCAGAGTCATAGGGTGGCGGAACAGTGTGGCAGACATGAAGACACTGACATGGACAGTGTTCCTTATAACGTCACTAGAATCAATCACTTTTGAAGGAAAAGTGAGTGAGTGAAGGGGTTGAGTGGAATCTAAGGTACGGCTGAATAAGGACACACAGTGATATAATAGTATAGTTTTAATTAATTAATTAATTGAGAGAATAAAAGAAAGTAATGTGGTGAATATGCTGATTTTGGTCATGATTGGCTGCTAACCAACGTAAGGTGTGGGATACCATCGGCTTCTCATGTGTGTTTTGATACTATTTTTGTTGGCACTCTATTTACAGATTTTGGAGGCTATTTAGTATTTACATATTTTGGACTTTGCGGTAGCCAACTTGAATTTTTTTAATAAATTAAGGGCAATGAGAATGAGTAAGGGAAGGAAACCCCAACAAGGTGTCTCCCAAGTACCCCCAAAAAAGTAAAAGCCCAAACACCCCTCCCTTATCATTAATTAGAAAAAAGAAGAACAAGAACTAGCTAGCCAACTTGAATTTGCTTCAAGATTATTTTATTATTTCTGGAGATCATTGTGAAGTGTATATACTATGCGAGACATTATTAAAAAAAAAGAAATTATTTTGAGATTATAATTTTGATAGTTTACACAAGGAGTACCAATACCTCTACTTTTGATCCTATAGTCGGTTTGGATCAAGTAAAGAACATTACTGAAAAAACACTTTTTTACGACGTATTTTTGACGTCAGTCCTCATACAATCGTCTTAGTATATAAAATGATGACAATTTTATAAATATAAGATTTTTAATGAAGATGGTTTTACAAAAATCATCTTAGAATGATAGTTTTTTAAGATGATTTTTTAAAAACCGTCTTAAAATGATATTTTTCTAAGACGGTTTCATGAAAATCGTCGTTATTGGATGAGAGACTTTTTGCTTGTAAAAGAGAACAAAAATTGGCTTCACCAAAACCCTAAGTACCCTAATTTCGTCAGAGGTAAACCTCGCATCTTGCTCCTTATTGGTTCCCCTCCCAAGCCCTCTGATAACCCTATTGAAAACCATTACCTTTTCAAGTCGATTAAGAATAAGATTGATTACTGTAGATTACACGAAATTGAAATTGTGTATAATTTGGCTCATTTGGATGTGGAAGTTGTAGGGTATTGGGCTAAGTTACCTATGATTCAGAGGTTGATGTTGTCACATCCTGAGGTGGAAAAGATTTGGTGGATGGATAGTGACGTTTTTATTATTGATATGGTGTTTGAGCTTCTTATGTCTAAGTATGACGAGCATAATTTGGTGCTTCATGGTTACCCTGATTTGTTGTTTGAGCATAAGTCTTGGATTGCGGTGAATACCTATATTTTACAATTTAAGCATTCTTTTAGTTGATTTTATTGTCATCATCAACAATGATATACCTATATTTTCTTAACTGCTTGAATGTATAAGTTCTTTCTTATGCTACCGTTAATTGTATCCTTGGTTTTTTGTTGATTTCGTGACTCTTTAAAAATCATGTGTAGGAAATAAAAAGAAGATAAGAGGTTGTTTCTAAAGGTGAATGATGAGATCATGTTGGATCAAGTGGCCTCAGAATAATTAAGAAGGGGGGAGTTGAATTAATTATTCCTAAACCTTTACTAATTAAAATTACCCTTCCTATGCTTTTACTATGTTGTTAAGAAAGTAAAGAACATAAATATAAACTTAACCAAAAGTAAAAGCGGTAATTAAAGTGCACAACGGAAATTAAAAGAGTAGGGAAGAAGGAGACAAACACACAAGAGTTTTTATACTGGTTCGGCAACAACCCGTGCCTACATCCAGTCCCCAAGTGACCTGCGGTCCTTGAGATTTCTTTTCAACCTTGTAAAAATCCTTTTACAAGCAAAGATCCACAAGGGATGTACCCTCCCTTGTAAAAATCCTTTTTTTTGGTCATGATTGGCTGCTAACCAACGTAAGGTGTGGGGTACCATCGGCTTCTCATGTGTGTTTTGATACTATTTTTGTTGGCACTCTATTTAAAAATTTTGGAGGTTATTTAGTATTTACATATTTTGGACTTTGCGGTAGCCAACTTGATTTTTTTTAATAAATTAAGGGCAATGAGAATGAGTAAGGGAAGGAAACCCCAACTAGGTGTCTCCCAAGTACCCCCAAAAAAGTAAAAATCCAAACACCCCTCCCATAACATTAATCAGAAAAAAGAAGAACAAGAACTAGCTAGCCAACTTGAATTTGCTTCAAGATTATTTTATTATTTATGGAGATCAATGTGAAGTGTATGTACTATGGGAAACATTATTAAAAAAAAGAAGCAATTATTTTGAGATTATAATTTTGATAGTTTACACAAGGAGTACCAATACCTCTACTTTTGATCCTATAGTCGATTTGGATCAAGTAAAGAACACGACTGAAAAAACACTTTTTTACAACGCATTTTCGACGTCAGTTCTCATAAAATCATCTTAGTATATAAAGCAGTGACAATTTTATAAATATAAGATTTTCATTGAAGATGGTTTTACAAAAATCATCTTAGAATGATAGTTTTCTAAGATGATTTTTTGAAAATCGTCTTAAAATGATATTTTTCTAAGATGGTTTCATGAAAATCGTCATTATTGGATGAGAAACTTTTCGCCGGTTCATCCATAAACCTAGCTAGACCTTGACTACTTTCGTAAGAACAACCAAAGGATACCTTTGAAGTTCAGGTCGCACAGGATGTGAAAGCTTCGGGACTCCACCTGACGATATCATCGGCGTTGGGGATTCGTTGGGCTCCATTGTGAGGGCAGCACTAGCGTGGGCTTGCCAACCTACAACGCGCAAAGCCACGACGAAAACGTGTTTCCCTATGACCGGCAGATCCAGAAGACTTTCAACAACATCAAGATCACCATTATCTACGGCTTCGTTACCATCCTCGTCCTCCGCGGCACCATTTGTGTCAACCTTGGCTCCTCCGACAATGACGTTGTCAACTAGAATCTCATCGAGGAGACCAAGCACATCCTCACTGAGATCCGATCCGACGTTGACCTTTTTGATCCCGACGACCAGCAATTGTTCCACCCTAACGACACCTTCATCCTAACAACACCTTCGCTAGTTGGCACGCAACACAAAATTTGCTTCACCAAAACCCTGAGTTCCCTAATTTCGTCAGAGGTAAACCTCGCATCTCGCTCCTTATCGATTCCCCTCCCAAGCCCTGTGACAAACCTATTGAAAACCATTACCTTTTCAAGTCGATTAAGAATAAGATTGATTATTGTAGATTACACGAGATTGAAATTGTGTATAATTTGCCTCATTTGGATGTGGAAGTTGTAGGGTATTGGGCTAAGTTACCTATGATTCAGAGGTTGATGTTGTCACATCCTGAGGTGGAAAGGATTTGGTGGATGGATAGTGACGCTTTTATTGCTGATATGGTGTTTGAGCTTCTTATGTCTAAGTATGATGAGCACAATTTGGTGCTTCATGGTTACCCTGATTTTTTGTTTGAGTAGAAGTCTTGGATTGCGGTGAATACCTATATTTTACAATTTAAGAATTCTTTTTGTTGATTTTATTGTCATCATCAATAATTATATACCTATATTTTCTTAACTGCTTGAATGTATAAGTTCTTTTTTATGCCACCGTTAATTGTATCCTTGGTTTTTTTTGTTGATTTTGTGACTCTTTAAAAATCATGTGTAGGAAATAAAAAGAAGATAAGAGGTTGTTTCTAAAGGTGAATGATGAAACCATTCAATGCTACTTCAATTAAGTTTTTTGCATTGAATCTTTATATTTTTTGTTGGGTCAATAACATATGTTTTTATCAGTTGGTGTTCCAGTTGATGATAAGAATTGGCCTCCAATTTTCCCAATCATTCATGATGATATTGCCAATGAGATACCGGTTCATGCTCAAAGGCTGCAATATTTGGCCTTTGCAAGTTGGTTATGCATGATTTCTTAAAAACTATTTATTTATTTGCCATTCATTTATTCATTACTTGGTTGGTTGATTACTTGATTGTTGTTTCAAATTTAATTTATTATTATGGTCTAATTGATTAAATTGTTTTCAAACTTCTAGATATATAATTTTTTTCTTACTTACACATCCTAGTCAAAAGTTGCAACAGATTCCACTGCATATTTGATTGGGCACAAGAATCCTATCCACAACAAATCATTCTAGGTTTTATTCATCAACTAAAGGCATGGTGACAAAATGAACTGTAAAATGCTCCTTTGAAAGCTATCTTTGCCAGGTTTTGTGCATTGAGTCAATTAGAGCTGCAAGCTTCAATGCAAGTTTGTGGCACAAGATGGGGCAGGTTGTGTCAACTGAGGCTAGAGCCATGTACAATGTGGATTTGGCTGGCTTGACATTTTGGAGTCCTAATGTGAATGTGTTCTGTGACCCTAGGTAGGGGCGTGGCCAAGAAACTCCAGGGGAGGATCCCTTGGTGGTGTCTAGATATGTTGTTATGTATGTCCGTGGCTTAGAAAAAGTGGAGGATGAAACAAGTGCTAAAGCGGATAGGCTTAAGGTTTCAAGTTGTTGTAAGCATTACACTGCTTATGACCTTGACAATTGGAAAGGCTTTGATCGCTTCCATTTTGATGCAAAGGTAAAAAAGGAAACATACCAATGTGCTATAAATATGGCAAATGATGCTCTCTCCGTCATAATTATAAGACATGATTGACTAATTTAAGTTTAATAAGAAACTTAGTTAATTTAGCTATTAACATTAAATTTGTCTATAATTATAATACTTTTTCAAATTTATTCTTAATTTCAATAGAAATCTATTCATCTTTTCTAATCTCTATAGAAGAGAGAAAGATATATTTTAGTTAAAAAATAATTAATGCAAAGAGAGATAAAATGAAATCTTATGATAAGGGACAAAATAATTTGTTGACTATGTCTTATAAATAAAGACAGAAGGAATATAATTTGACACAAGATAAAGAAAAATAAAAAAATGTCAACCAAGTATATGCATTATGCAGGTATTGTTGTATCATTACTCTAACTTTGGCAGTGTTTGTTGCCACATAATTGGGCTTGTTGCAAGTGACAAAGCAAGACTTGGAGGACTCGTACCAACCTCCGTCAATAGTTGTGTGGTGGAGGGCCACGTTAGCAGTGTTATGTGTTCTTATAATAGGTGAATGGGATTCCTACATGTGCTGACCCAGGCCTTCTCAAATGGATAATTAGAGGCCAGAGGGGTCTAGAAAGGTTTGTCTTACATCCCTAACAAGTCATTTGATTTGGTTTATAGATAACAATTCTTACCTTTTGCTGGCCATCAAGAACTATATATTAATATGACACAATTTAAGGTTTTTAATTTTTTGCATTTGTAATTTGAGATAACCAAGTGAAGATGTCTGATGTTTCCTGCTTTCCTTACAGATATATTGTTTCAGATTGTGATTCAGTGGAAGTCTATTACGATGTAATTCATTACATTGCAACTCCTGAAGATGCAATGGCTCTTGCACTGAAAGTAGGTAGAACTAAGGTTACAGTTGCACAAAGTCCTACAATTTTCTGATAAGGAGGAATAAAACATTGAGTAGTTTTGGATAATTGAATGGTATCTTATCATGCAGCTTTCAACATGAATTGGGGCGATTTTCTAAAAAAATACACTGCAAATGCTGTTAACTTGAAAAAAAGTAGATGTAGCAACTGTAGACTAGGCCTTGCCTTGGTGTACAACTACATAGTCCTGATGAGATTGGGCTTCTTTGATGACCCCAAGTCACTTCCATTTGCAAACCTTGGAACATCCGATGTATGTACTAAAGACAATCAGTAGCTAGCTCTAGATACTACAAAGTAGGGAATAGTTTTGCTGGAAAATAATAATGGAGCTCTTCCCTTGTCCCAAACTAACATTAAAAAATTGGTTGAGATTGGACCAAATGCAAATGCCACCATAGTTATGATTATTAACTATGCCGATAACATTGATATTATAAGATTTATACACACACACACACGACTAGTTATCCGTATATCATTTTACAAAAAATAGCATGCAATTCAATCTTTGGTTAGAGGAAGTTTGCTTACACTTGGACGAGTGATTAATGCACTAGTTGAACACTCAGGTCATGTTCCTCTTATGAGTAAATGCAACTTTTCTAGTCAATTCATAATTTCAGTTTTCTTAATTATTTTCCAGAGTGATTTTATTATTAAGATATATCTTATTATTATATCAAGGATAGCAAACATCACAAAGGAAGCAAGTGCATACCTGGGAGTGTGCTTGATGGCTAGTTAGCTAACTTAATTTAAAAAAGTAAGGTTAAAATTATGTTGAAAGCCGAAGACCTTTCCAACAATAAACCTGAATTGAAAGCAAATATAGATAATATATATAATTTCAAGTTGAAGGCTAACCATCAGACAAAAAACATGCTTCTGTGCTTATTGATAATGAGGTTCAATCATGGTACAACTACTAATACTCATGTCACACCTTAATTTATGAAAGATTCTTTGAGATAAGGTATGCTTTGGGTCAAATTATTAAGTTTTTTAATTGACAGACAATGTGAAGAGGCACAGTTAAACTCTCTTTTACCTAGCAGAACTTTGTATTGATCAAATGCCTTCAAATTTGGTGTAGTTCTTTCAATCTAAGATATCAAGGCATCCATTTTTTTGCTTAAACTCTACCTCAAGTTTATCCCTATTTGAGTGTCTCCTATCTTTCAGTGCCATATTTAGTTGATCAAAGTCAAAAGATGGACTTGGAACTAAAAAAATGTTCAGTTTGAAAAAAATGAGCCATGCAATGAAAGATAAGAGACTACTTGGTTTGAAAAAAAATTTGGTTTTTATTTTTCTCTCACTTTTTATTTTAAAAATGTCACAGGTAAATTATATGCTTTATGGAAAATGGATCACATAAAGCTTTTTGAGATTCACGGAAAATGGATCAATCAAAACTTAAGCACAACCTTTAAGGGTTTGGTACAGGTTGCTTGATTATTTGCATTGAGATTGTTGAATAAATGCTAATATAATAATGCTAACTCTAATAGGGGAACCTTTAAGGGAAGATGGGCTTTCAGCTAGCTTCAATGCCTCAAAGGTGTGCAAGGCTTGAAATGGCTCATGATCTGATAGGTGTGAAAGTTTTATGAGGCTTGATATTCTTATTTCTTATAGTTACTCTGAGTTTGAAGATATATAGATCTTTATGTTACTGGGGACTTGTATGAGAATGATGTTATCACACATGCTACGATCGTTGTTCCTCGCAGAAGGGTATGTTTCCATATTCTTTTTTATTTATTTCTTATGATTCTTTTTTCTTCACGGGGGTATGTTCTATATGCCACCAAACCCTTCTTCTTTTTCTCTATTTTTTATTCATTTTAAATAAGTATGATTGGCAATGAAAATATTATGGAAGTTCTTTCCTATATAATCTTTTCAAAAATTGAAGTGTTTAAATTGATTTTAAATTAATTATTAATTATTTTGCTTTCAACATATTAATGGGAGGATATTTCTTAGGGACACATTTTTAGTGTAATTTTTTGTTTTTAATATATTATTTTCTGATAGGAATTTGGGTTTTTTCTAAAAAAATTTGTAAAAAGTTTACATTAAAGGTTATTACACCTTGATAGGGTGATTCTTTTTTCTTTTTTTTTTTTAAATTTTGAACCAAGAAGAATACTAAAATATCAACCGAAACTACATCAAGTTTTGATTTTTGTCCATTATAAGCGGCCTTCGGTCTACATTAATTTGAAGTTGGACAAATTTTTGGACGTGAAATGTTAGTATAATACATTTTAACATCTTTAATTTTGGATGAAGCATGAGTCTTAATTTTAGTAAGTAGTAAAAAAATGTGTTGAAAATTAATTTATATTTATTTCTATGTTTTCATTCCCCATTAGCAAAATTTGTCTCGTTCCTTCTTATTAGCTAAAAGAGAAAATGAAAATTCGTAATACTGAAACAATAAGGGGGTGTTTAGTTTAGTTATTTTCTATTTTCATTTTCACTGAAAACAGAAAATGGTGATGAAAATATGTTTGGTTGGATTTTTGAAAACATTTTCAATGAAAATATTTTCCCAAACGAACCAGAAAATGGAAACAATAAAATCCCATTTTTAGTGTTTTTAGTTGAAAACAGGAACCTCATTTTGGGTAAAATGAAAATGCAGTGGCAAGGAATGCAATTTTAAACAAATAAAAAAATACAAGAATTATATCATAAATTTTCAGTGTTTTTATTTCCTGAAAACAGAAAATAAGAAGTCAAGCCAAACATGTTTTCAGAATTCTAATCTTTTAAAAATGAAAACAGTTTTCAGAAAATACAAACCAAACACACCTTAATTTTTCAAGAATAAGTTAATCTTTACTTGTCATTAATCTTGTAATGATACATAATTATAGATAATTTTATACTGATATTATTATTATTATTATTATTATTATTTCAGAATATATGAAATTGAAATAACATATGACTAGAAATAGAAATCAAAGATTGATTGCAAGAAATGTATATGAAATTTATAATTTTATTAAAAAACATAATCTAAGACGGCTTTTATAAAAATGTATACATTTTAAGACAGTTTTTTCTTTTCCCAAAAAATCGTCTTAGAATCCTCAAAATATATTTTATTTTTAAAAAAAAAAATACTTTCTAAGACGATTCACTGGAAAACCGTCTTAGAATCCTTAAAATATATTTTATTTTATTTTTTTTGAAAAAATTCTAAGGTGGTTTTCAGAATCCTCAAATATATTTTATTTTTCTTTAAAAAATTACATTCTAAGACAGTTCTGTTAAAAACCGTCATAGAAAGTATACCTTTTTAAGACGGTTTTTAATTAAGAACCGTCTTAAAGTCTTAAAAATGTATAATTGTAAGACGATTTTTAGCTAAAAACCTTCTTAGAATAATATATTTTTCTAAGATAGTTTTTTATTGGGCCGTCATAGAAAGTCTTTCTACGACGTTGCCTATGACGATGGTTAACAACTGTTATAGAAAGTACATTTTAATCGACATAGAATAGCCTTTTTTAGTAGTGGAAAAAAGGTCAGTTCAACCAAGTTATCACATTTTGAGTTACAATAAATAGGTTAAATTGAACAATTGAAATGAATCAGTTTAGAAATATATATATATATATATATATATATGAGCTTGAAATAATTAAGTTGGATATGAGTTATATCCAAACTTAATTAGCTATATTGAAATATTGGCAGGTGGTAATACATAACGAGTCACTCTTAAGACAAAAGCTAGATCAAGGAGGTTGAAGAAAGGGAATTGTAACTGTAAA
This sequence comes from Glycine max, assembly GCF_000004515.6. Classification (NCBI taxonomy): domain Eukaryota; kingdom Viridiplantae; phylum Streptophyta; class Magnoliopsida; order Fabales; family Fabaceae; genus Glycine; species Glycine max. Next base: position 44,916,310 of record NC_038251.2, on the reverse strand, counting down.
TATTTTTATCATGTGGTAAATTGGAAGAGAAAGAAAAATATGATTAGGAGGCTAAATATTGAGGTGGATGTGGGTGGAGGAACCTTTAAGAGTAAAGGATGAAGTTTTAAAATTCGATAAAGAGAGAAAGAAAAATATGATCACACACACACACACACACACACTCTCTCATTTAATTTGCCTTATAATTTTTTTCATAAGGAGTTAAAGGGTGATACTATGACTCATAAATTGAAATTGACTGTAATTGATTGTCTCACATTCTTTCAGGATAAGGAAAAATAATTTCATTTAGAGTTGACTTTCAGGAAAAAATGTGTGTGACACACTAAAGATTTCACACAACCTTTTAGTACATTGTATTATTTAACTTTGTTTAATCCATTATTATATTTGATTTGTTGCAATATGATTGAGGTAAAGAATGACATTAAATCTATCTCTCTTCCACTTCCTGGATGACTTTTATTCTTTGATAATTATTGTGCATACTTATAATTTCATTCTAACTTCGAAGGAATTGTCACAACCAACCTTTCGGCGGGGACACGAAAAGACCAAAACCATGGTTCAAAGTATTTGTCTCCGAGGGAGAAAACGAGCAAAGTCGCCACCAATGTTTATTCGAGAAAAACGTCAGAAAAGTCAAAAAGACGATGGTCTGCGTATTTTGAAAAAATGAGGGTTCGAGAGTTGTTTACGCACGGGGAAGGTATTAACACCCCACGCATCCGTCACATGGGACAACAACCTTTAATCATGTGTGCAAAACATGACTTCAAAATTGTGTATTTTCCCTTTTAATATTTTTTTAAGTTTTTCCCTTTTTATGTTTTTTGCTTTTTTGGGGTCGACAAGGGTGTTGCCCTTGCTCCTACGTATCCTCAGGTGCGATGAAGAAATCAGACCTACCTAGTTCTTTAAATCTGAAATTTTGTGTGTTAAATGGATTTTTATCCTTTTGAAATATTGATTTTAGTTGCGAACAAAAAGGTCGTTTAAGGCATTGGACCTTGAAACAACGTTTGAAAATCGGAGAGAATCATTAAGGTGATGGACCTTGAACGACCTCTTGATTTTTAATGAGAGGGGAGAATCATTAAGGCGTTGGACCTTGAAATGATCTCTTGATTTTTTGATGAAGTGAAGAAGTTTATGAGTTTGATTTATTTTGGTTTTTGTTCATTAACTTCAACCCCTTTTTTAAAGATAACTCGTACTAATGATCGGTTAAAACTTACTTTACAAAAGAAAAGCGATTACCGATGATAGAAGAAGGAGATGAAGGTGCACAAAACAATATAGAGGACCCCTAAGGGTCCATAAATCAAGTTCAAATTCTTAAAAGCAAACACTAACCAAATGAAGAATGAAGAACGAACAAAGAACGACTGAAGAACGATGTAGAAATCGATTGCAGTCGCGATTCGACGGTGTTTTAGCTTCTTTTTCTCTTCTATCTTCTTCTTTTCTCTTTTTTCTTCTCAATTCTAGACCTCTGGACCTTGGGACCCCTTTCCTTCATCCCCTCACGCTTATTTATAGCAAAACAAGCCACTTGGGATCATGACAACTCGCCCAGGCGAGCAAATAACTTTATCCTAAAGCAACCCTGCTCACCCAGGTGAGCTGGTTACTTCATCAGGAAGTTATCTAGGTGGCCAAGGGGCTGAAAAATGCCCCAAAAGTGACCCTTTGGCCCTCCTTTTGAGTAATTTTCACATTTTCTTCTTAAACATCGAAAAACCTTACGGAATGCACGACAGCTGGTGTAAAGCAGCTCAATTCGGTTGGCGAGAATCCAAATGTTTGCAAATGATCATCCCCGGGTGAAATTAGGGTATGACAGTTGCCCCTCTTTACTTATCTTTATTGGAAATAAAAGGGAAGTAAAGATAAAGACACTAATTTTGTTCGAGTGATCTCACCATCCAACCGGCCCCTAGCAAAAGCCCAAGCAGTGAAATTGAGGAAGCATGAGGACATTGAAGTTCTTATCGCCCTTTTTTTTTTTTTTTTATAAAAACATGGAAACAGAGGATGTTGAGTCCCGTGAAGCACAAATAAGGACAAAAGACATTGAAGTCTTTGAGATGAAGACATTTTCGTCTTCGAAAGCGTAAATGAAGGCATTGTCGCCTTTTGGAAGCGTAAATGACTGAAGACATTGTCGTCTTCAAAATGTAAATGAAGGCATTATCACCTTTTGAAGGCATAAATGACTGAAGACGTTGTCGTCTTCGAAATGTAAATGAAGACATTGTCGCCTTTTGAACACATTTTCATCTTTGAAATGTAAATGAGTAGATGACCTTGATTGTCTCTGCATGCTAACAAAATTGATTGTCTCTGGAAGGCAAAGAAGACTGTAATAGTCTTGAAAACAATGAAAGCGGATGACTATGATTGTCTCCACATGCCAACGAACTTGATTGTCTCTAGAAGGCAAAGAAGATTGTAATAGTCTTGAAAACAACGAAAGCGGATGACCATGATTGTCTCCGCATGCCATTGGACTTGATTGTCTCTGGAAGGCAAAAGAGACTACAATAGTCTTGAAAACAATGAAAGCAGACGACTATGATTGTCTCTGCATGCTAACAGACTTGATTGTCTCTGGAAGGCAAATGAGACTGTAATAATCTGGAAAACAATGAAAGAGGACGACCATGATTGTCTCCACATGCCAACGGATTTGATTGTCTCTGGAAGGCAAAGAAGACTGTAATAGTCTCGGTCGAAAGACATTGAAGTCTTCGAAAAGAAGCAGATGACCATAATTGTCTCTGCATGCCAATGGACTTGATTGTCTCTAAAAGGCAAATGAGACTTTAATAGTCTCGGTCGAAAGACATTGAAGTCTTCGAAAAGAAACAGATGACCATAATTGTCTCTACATGCCAATGAACTTGATTGTCTCTAGAAGGCAAAGAAGACTTTAATAGTCTCGGTTGAAAGACATTGAAGTCTTCAAAAAGTGGCAGAAGACCAAGATTGTCTCTGCATGCCAACAAACTTGATTGTCTCTGGAAGGAAAATAAGACTGTAATAGTCTTCAAAATGATAACTATGAGGACTTTGAGTCCCCTGAAAGATGAAAGACGAGGACTTTGAGTCTTATGAAAGATAAAGCGAGGACTTTGAGTCCTATGAAAGATAAAAGCAAAGGACGTTGAGTCCTATGAAACAAGCCAATGGACACTTGTACCAAAGGGTTCAACCTTATGAGAAAGCAAGAGATTGACTATTTAAGAGGGCTTTTCATCTTTAAGAGAAGTCTATGCATTTATGAACATGTTTTTTGGGATGCAGATGCATGCAACCTTCATCTTGAAATGTTAGTAATGCAAAATGGTTTTGAACCAGGAAAATTGTGTAATGCTCATGACATTCTTTGTTTTTTTTTTTACTTTGATTTTGATTTTGATTTGATTTTCTTTTTTTATTTCGCTTTTCTTTTGTGAAAGCATGGATTGACTGTCTTCCTTTTTTTTTTTAAAGATGTGACAACTCATGCAACCTTATCGTATCTTTTACAAATATTTTCGGAAACTCCCTCAAAGTGTATGTTTTGTTTGATTTAGTCACTTGACAATTTTGGAGTGATGATAATGGAGCCGTTTGACATTTAATTATCAATTGAAATGTTGATCCTAGGGTTTTCCCCTTTTTGTTTTAAAAAACTTTGATTATCCTGCACAACAAGAAAATGTAAGGCTTCGGGATCGATCGTGTTCCCCATTGAAGGATGGCAATGAATTGTCACACTTTGGTATGTGACCAAGTGAAACTTTCTTGATTTAAGGTCATAGAGTGATGCCATGGGTATGTTGATCCTTCGGATTTTGAAAGCAAAATTGATTTCAAAATTGGGTACCCTCGGATTTTGAAATCAATTAAGCAAAATTGATTTCAAAAGCAAAATTGATTTTGACATTTATGAAAGAATTTATATAACGAAGCTACCCTTGGATTTCGAAAGAAATCCCAAAGAGTTTGCATGAGAGACTAACATTAGATGTTGGGGCATCTTCCATGAGCTCCTGGTCAATGAGTTTTCTTCTCAAATGTGAAAGTGTGAACCTCAGGGGTTTTTCTTTCTTTTTAATATATTTTTTTCAACAATCACAACCGTGTGCGGGTTTCATTCCAGAATCCCAACTTAAAAGCAAAATGAGTCATTCCTTGATCCACATGGGCTTTATTGGGATTGTAACGTGGTCAGGGGTAAGATGGTTATGAAAGAAAGAATTAGACAGACTCAAAGAGTGTTTGAGGGTTATATTGAGTAAGAACCTCAAGAGTGTTGCTCATACTTTTGTTCCTTTCAACTCTTGGGTCGGACTCTACTCCTTTTGTCTTTTGCATTAATCTTTCGTTGTACTTTTGTGCCTTTCTTGTAGAATCTGGAGATCTTTGTCTTTCTTTTTTTCTTCACTCGCCTTTGGCAGATTTTATTTTCTTTTTTTTTTCATTGTTGCCCAACTTCATGCATGTGTTGTTTGCATTGCTCATCCCGCTGGTTTAGCGGTGGTTCCTACTTAGGGCTTCTATTTCCCTTTTGCTTCCTTTTTTGTTGTTTTTAGAAAACAAATATGCTTTGGCTCGGAGGGGGTAACAAAGGATAAACTGGTGTTTGGGATATTGAAACATGGCCATGTGTCATTTCAAATCTTGACTTAGATCCTTTTGTAGTTTGGATTTCGGAACAAAACCTTAATAACACACCCCTGATTGTTTCTTTTTCTTTTTATTTTTATATTTTATTACCCTAATTTTTGCCTATGCTGCCCTTTTGAGTTTTCAACCTACCGGGTGAGAAATTTTGATTTGCCCCTAGGTTCGCTTGAGGCTCATGCACAATGCCTCTCATTGCCCTACTGTAAGGCTCTGAGGTATCTATTCATGTCTTTTATCATGACCTTGTAGCAAGGAAAAATGAAACAAACGGTGTAGATTCTCGAAAATGAATTTTCAAGGACGAGAAAGAATTAAAGGGTTTTCAATTGACAGATTAAGTCGAACGAATCTTTTTCTTGATAACTCATTTTTCTCTCAAAAACTACTTTATGGAAGATAAAATGAGGTCACATGAATGTCTGTACTTTTTATTTGAAACACAGTCAATCAAACATTTTTTTTAACTTTTTACTTTTTTTTGTTTTGAACTTTACTCGTCATTTTACGGCACCTCAACCAAACGTGTAGAACGAGAAATTTTTGATTGAACAAACTTGGGGATCAACTCAGGAGCACAGGTCACTTGAGCAAACAAACCAACAGCTTACACTCACATTCCAATGGAAGTTAAATAAGTGAAGATGTAATTGTGAGAGAATGAGAGACAAGGACATCAAATTTATCCATATTATTAGCATTGTGACTGTTGTTTACAGCAATGGCATAAACTTGAAAATTCAAATGAGTCAATGAAGACATCTAACAACAACCTTCAAATTGCCCCATGCATAGTGTTGCTTTCCAACATCAGAATTCACAAGCGATTATCCTCCTCAAATTATAGCCAGCCCGCATCAATTAGACCTTGCACCTTATGCTTCGGGGGTCATACAATGCTCAATGGAATGCCTCGAAACTCCTCTATGATAAGCACATGTTAAGTTCGAGTCGTATCCTCGAAAAAATGGAGGTTGAGGAACCTTAGCTGGGGTTATGGCTACAATTGAATTATCGACTAGATATGGGAGCAAGTTAGCATATGACATCGGAATTGGGGTGAATTCTACAGGCTTTTTTGCTGGAAAATTCCTTCCCTGGTTGGTGTTTTGGTTTGTGTTAAGGGTGGTGTTTGGCATTGCATATGCGGCAGGCAGACTTTTTGGCTGATTTAGGGATGACCTTTGTGGATGATTAGGTGGTGAGTAATGAGAAGGACAGATTTTGGCTGAGTAATGACTTTGTTGAGCTGGTGGGAAATTTGGCCATGTAGGAATGGCAGTCACAACATGAGTTCCTTCCTCCTTCTCATCCTCTCTATTTGCCCCAGGCTTTTCATTTATCAAAGTAGGACGATCAAATTTGCCTCTTTTTAGACCCACTTTGATCCTTTCATCGACGAAAACTAAATCCGCAAAGCTTGAAGGTGTGTAACCCACCATTTTATCATAGTAGAACACCGGTAACATGTCTACTATCATTGTTATCATCTCTCTTTCTGTCATTGGGGGCGCCACTTGGGCTACCAAATCCCTCCACCTTTGAGCGTATTCTTTGAAAGATTCATCCTATCTAGAGGCATATCAGAATTGTACTGATACTACCTAATGAAGGCAACCATTAAGTCCTTCCAAGGATGGACTCGGGAAGGTTCCAAGTTAGTATACCAGGTGACTTCTGCCCCAGTAAGGCTTTCTTGGAAGAAATGCATCGACAATTTTTCATCTTTCGCGTATGCCCCCATCTACCAGGTGACAATATATTTTCAGGTGATTCTTGGGGCAAGTCGTCCCCTTGTACTTATCGAAATTCAGCACTTTAAACTTTGGAGGGATGACGACATCAGGCACTAGGTATAACTCTGCCATGTTAGCAAAAGCATGACCTCCGCCTCCTTCAATGGCCCTGAGCCTTTCCTCTATATGATCCAACTTTCTCTTTTCCGCCATAGCAGGAGGGATTATTCCCGCCGCAAAATGCAAGGTTTGTGGTTTTGGGAGAAACTGAGGGCCCTCCAAAGTGTTTGGTAGGGGTACACCACCAACTGCTTTCCCCTCAGTGGCATATCTGAGGCAAGGCTCGAAGTCGGCTAGATTGTGATGGGGTACTTCATGTGTCTCCCCCATGGGTTGAGAGAAATGTGCATGATCAACTTGGGGTTGTTGGCTCTCAACGGGTATGGGTGCGGAGTTGTCAACATTCTCATCGGGAGCGTGTGCAACATTGGGTGGTGTGTAGTTGGGAGGCAAGCCATATGATGGGAAGGCATACCTGTTTTGAATTTGCACATAATAAGGGCCACCCGTACTTCCCAATTCCTTGCCTCCATGACCTATCATATCCGAGGTTGGATGATTCATTTGGTTGAGGCCAGACGGGGGAGTTGGGTCCACTTCAGCAACGGTGTTGGTAGCAATAACTACAACTGCATTGACCTCCATTATTTTTCCATGCTCATCATGGCCTCCATCATTATGGCCATTTGTTCTTTGATGGCCTCCATGTCGGCCTTCATCCGCTCTTGCACCTCTTCTATTTTACCCATTACTCTAGCTCTAGCACGCATTCAGTAAGAGTGCCGTAAAGCGTGTTCTTTCCTTTTAATAACAATGATTACAGTTCTAATTTCAAGGAAAGAATGCAATGAGCAATGCAACCAACGAAAAGCATGGATGTATGTGAATGATGCATTATTGAAGTATTACAAATTTTACACAGGACATAGGGTTGAATCAATTTAGATTTTCATCAAAACAACATGGTTCATCACCTCTTGTCAATGTGAAACTGGAAATAACACATGCACGTCAGCAGTCCTTAATTTTTTTTTGTAAATTGGCACAATTATGTGTTGGCAGTAGACAAAGAAACGATGTAACTCGATCCATCTTCTGCCCTAACTTTTGCAAGCTAGTTACTTCCATACTTGGCCTTGACCTAATGAACCTTTTCTTAAAAGAGAAAGTATTGAACAAAAACTTTTAGAAAGATGAAGAGAAATGAATGAAAGAAATCTGTTATGCATGAAAGGAATCAGTCTTTTAAATTCGTGCCATGGTCACATATTTATAATCATTTGATGACTCAAGTTAAAGTTTGTGACTCTTGACAATTTCTTTAAAACTAGTCACTTTTTAAAAGTTGTGACTCTTTTGAAAAACTCTTCAGAAACAAGTCACTTTAAGAATTGTGACTTTTGGTAATTTATTTTTCGAAATTAGTCACTGGTAATCGATTACCATCATAGTGTAATTGATTACACATCAACATATGTGACTCTTCATGTTTAAATTTGAAAATCAAAATGTTTAGAAACTCTGGTAATCGATTACACAAGTTTGAAATGATTTGAAAAAGTTTTATCACAAGTTGTGACTCTTGAAATTTGAAATCTAACGTTTTAAAACATTGGTAATCGATTACATGATTATGATAATCGATTACTACCTTCTGATAATCGATTACCAGAGAGTATAACTCTTTGGTAAAAGATTTTTCTTTTTGAAAATTTTTTGTGCTATTCAATGTTTTGAAAAACTCTTTTAATACTTATCTTGATTGAGACTTCTCTTGATTCTTGAATCTTGAATCTTGATCTTGATTCTTGAAACTTGCTTGACTCTTGATTCTTTTGGCATCATCAAAATAATCTTGAAAGGCATTGCTTCCACAATCTCCCTCTTTTTGATGATGGCAATCCTGAAATCAAGAGGATACATACAAGTTTCATTCTACCGTTCACTCATCTCTTTCTCCCCCTTTCTTTTTGAATTTATGCTTAATTTTAAAGCTTGAAAATATAATTTGTGATTTCAAAAATACCCATTTTCTCTCCCCCTTTGGCAACATCAAAAAGGCCAAAGTGCGTAAAATAAAACATACATGAATAATTCTAAAAACATACATACAACACAATACCAAATGTAATTACATACCACTAGACATATATATCATAAAAAATAATTAAGTTTAACACACATAACCATAAACAACCAAAAGTAAGTAAATATAATCATCATGTTCAGTCATACTAAGCAAATATAAGAAATACTAAGTGTTCAAATGTCATAAACATATAGCCAAATACAAGGCTTTAGAAACAAAATATAATAATCTAAATTTATGAGGATGGTGGTGGAAGGTCAAAGCATTGTCAAACATAACTAACATCTTCCTTAAGTTTGGTGATACATGTGTCAATCCCTGCAAATCGTGCATCCATGGCATCAATACGGCTATCCAATGAGTCAAAGCGCTCTCCGACGAAAGTGTGAAGTCCATCCAACCTGTCAAGTATGTTGTGCATAAGAGATGAAGAATCATTTCTCTGAGGAGGTGGTGATGGAGAGCGGTCTTCTACAGCCTGTACTGGAGCGTCTTTCTTCACCCAAGACCCATCCCTCTCTTTGTGGTATCTGAAAGAGGAGACTACATTCGCACCGATAGAGAAGGATCTCTTGACTTTGACAAAGGGCTCAGAGTCAAGAGGGATATTAAAATGTTGTAAAAACAAGGTGATCAGATGGGGATATGGGAGTAGAGCATTTGATCGCAATGCCTTATGTATGTGATATCTCACAAGATGGGCCTAGTCGATTTGACGACCAGTTAAGAAAACCCACATGATTATCAAATCTTCCTCAGAAACCTGTGCAAGGTTGGAAGATCTAGGGAGTAGGATGCACACAATTAAGTAGTGCATGATACGACATTCAAATGCCAATGAACCGGCAAGAAGCCTTCCGGTTGTATCCGCTTGGTTGGTGCAAACCATCCGGCGGGCATCAGAAATAAAAAAATCAAACTTCTACTCATCATCAAGTGTACCCTCAAATGGTACACCGTCATTGGATAATTGAGTGAGTTCAAAGAAAAGGGACTGGTCTATGACCATCTTAATCCCATAGACTTCGGAAATCAAGGAATCTTCTTGAATTTCCAAGTTAGAATAAAAGGCTTTAACCAATTCAGGGTTAAAAGGAAGTTTCATGGAGATAAACTGAATTAAACCAGAATTTTGAAATGCTTGAAAGCAATCAAACACTTCATCATCAAAGAAAGACAAGTCTACAAACTTAGGGTCGATAATAGAACGAGAAGAGAAAAGGGAATTGTACTGGATACGTTGTTCTTCCGAGGAAAACAACGTAGGAGATGATATAGAGGGAGGAATTTGAGATGTCTGTGCTTTGGATGTTTCGTGGCTTTGAGTTCCGGTGACTGCGGATGAAGTCGCAACCCCCTTTCGCTTCTTTGATGGTTCTGCCATTTGGAGGAGTTTTTGGAAGTTTTAATTGGTGGAGATGAAAGAGAATGAAAAATGATGAATTTTGGGCTTTGTGGGACGTGTTTTGGTTGAGAATTGAGAGAGAAATCGAGTTCTGAAGTTTAGGGATTTTAGGGTCGCGTTGCTGCAGAAATCGCGTTCTCGCGGTTTCTGAAATTTTGAATTTATAGACACAGACACTCTGTAATCGATTACAGGAATGTTGTAATCGATTAAGTAATCAATTACATAAATGTTGTAATCGATTACACTTAGCCTAACTGCCTATAATCGATTACATGTGAAGGTAATCGATTACCAGACACTTTTTCTAAAAACTAAGTAAAAAAAAATATCAACACTTACCAAGATGAGCTTTTGTTTAACATAGAAAGTATTAATATATCAAGATAATTTTACTTGAAAATAGAATATAATAGTTTTGAAAAACATGAGCAATCAATCAAATACTTTTAAACATATCATAGAAGTAATCATACAAAAATTGAAAGATATAGATCATGGCATCATCAACCTTTTAGATTTATTTTAATGATAAGCTTCATACTTCGAGAAAGGAAAATAACTCAATTAAACATATGAGCACAAACTCATTATAGCAATCAAACAAGACAAACAAATAAAATTTTGTTAGTCATCATATAAACAAGTTAATTGAAAGGAAAGTTTCAACTAACTTAATTTAAAAGAGAATGGTTTTGATGTTACCTTTTTCATGATTTAAGTGCCTAGATCTTCAAAGATGGAAGTCAGACTTTTGCTTTTTTCTTAATCTTCTTGAGAAATGTTCTCATCGCTCTCATAGTCCTTGGATAGAAGGTTGATCTCCTTATCCGAACCATCGGATGAGTCATTGTCATCCCAAGCAATATACGCCTTATTGGATCTTCTTTCTTCATGGCTTTTCTTCTCATTCTTTTCTGGCCATGATTCATTTGTGGGGCAGTGTGCCTTTATGTGACCGGGTTGATTACACTTATAGCATTTAAGTGTTAGGGAACCTTCTTGAGATCTTTTCCCATTATCGAAGTTATGGCGTCTCTCCATTCTTCTATTTTTAACAAATTTATGAAACTTCTTCACAAAGAGTGAGAAGTCCTCTTCATCATCAGATTCTTCTTCTTCTTTTTCCTCTTGCATTGAGGAGGAGGCTTTGAGTGCTATGCTTCTTTTCCTTTTGCCGGTCTCTTCATTTTGGTTGAGACGTTGAAGTTCCATTTCATGTTCCTGCAGTTTTCCAAAAAGAGTGGTAAGAGACATAGAAGAAAGGTCTTTACTTTCAGAAATAGTAGTTACCTTGGGCTGCCATTCCCTACTTAAGCATCTCAAAACTTTATTAATTAAATCTTCATTAGGAAAGGTTTTTCCTAAGGAGGCAAGGTGATTGACTATGTGTGTGAATCTTTTATGCATGCTTTGGATGTTCTCATTAGTGTTCATCCTAAATAATTCATATTCATGTGTAAGAGTATTGACTCTAGATCTTTTCACATCAGTGGTACCTTCATGTGTAAGTTGGAGAGTATCCCACATCTCCTTTGCATTTGAACAGTTAGACACTCTAAAATATTCATCTATTCCTAGGGTAGAAGTAATAATGTTTTTGGCTTTAAGATTATATTGGATTCTTCTTCTATCATCTCCAGTCCATTTATCTCTAGGTTTTTCTGTTGTTGTGATTGTGCTTGCATCTACTATGGTGGGTACATAAGGTCCTATTTCTATTGCTTCCCAAATGTTTAAATCTATGGCTTCAATAAATATTTGCATTCAGGTTTTCAATAATGGTAACCCTCACCATTAAAGATAGGTGGCCTATGGATGGAGTTTCCTTCGGGAAACAGAGAATTTGAGGAGGCCATGAATCTTGAAGTTGTGAAACTTTTCTCAAGAAACCTGCTCTGATACCACTTGTTGGATTGAGTGGCCTCAGAATAATTAAGAAGGGGGGTTGAATTAATTATGAATGTGTCTTGACTAATTAAAAATTTATCCTTCTTAATATTACTAGATTCAATTAGGCTTTACTACTAAGTTATGAGGAAGTAAAGAACAAAAACAATAACTTAGACAAAATTAAAGCGGAAATAAAAGAACACAGCGGAAAAGTAAAGAGTGTAGGGAAGAAGAAGACAAACACAAGATTTATACTGGTTCGGCCACAACCCGTGCCTACATCCAGTCCCTAAGCAACCACCGGTTCTTGAGATTTCCAATAACCTTGTAAAATCCTTTACAAGCAAAGATCCACAAGGGATGTACCCTCCCTTGACTCTTTGAACAACCAAGTGGATGTACGCTCCACTTGAACTGATCTACAAGAGATGAACCCTCTCTTGTTCTCAGTATCACAACTCAAGTAGATGTACGCTCTTCTTGTACCACAAAGGATGTACGCTCCAATGTGTTAAGACAAATAATTCTTAGGCGGTTAGTCCCTTGAATCTTTGTAAGAGGAAACAAAAGATATCTCAGGCGGTTAGTCCTTTGAAATATTTTGTTTAAAGGGAAAGAGAAAAAGATATCTCAGGCGGTTAATCCTTTGAAATCTTTTGTTAAGAGGGAGAAGGGATGAAGAAAAAGAATAGCACAAGTTTTTGGTCAATGAACTTTTCTTGAAAGAGAAAGTATTGAACAAAAACTTTTAGAAAGATGAAGAGAAATGAATGAAAGAAATTTGTTATGCATGAAAGGAATCAGTCTTTTTAAATTCGTGTCATGGTCACATATTTATAATTATTTGATGACTCAAGTTAAAGTTTGTGACTCTTGACAATTTCTTTAAAACTAATCACTTTTTAAAAGTTGTGACTCTTTTGAAAAACTAGTCACTTTAAAAGTTGTGACTTTTGAAAAACTCTTCAGAAACAAGTCACTTTAAGAATTGTGACTTTTGGTAATTTATTTTTCGAAATTAGTCACTGGTAATCGATTACCATCATAGTGTAATCGATTACACATCAATAGATGTGACTCTTCATGTTTAAATTTGAAAATCAAAACGTTTAGAAACTCTGGTAATCGATTACAAGTTGTGTAATCGATTACACAAGTTTAAAATGATTTGAAAATGTTTATCACAAGTTGTGACTCTTGAAATTTAAAATCTAACGTTTTAAAATATTGGTAATCGATTACATGATTATGCTAATCGATTACAACTTTGTAAATCAGTTTTGAAAATAATGCTGGCTACTGGTAATCGATTACTACCTTCTGGTAATTGATTACCAGAGAGTAAAACTCTTTGGTAAAAGATTTTTCTTTTTGAAAAATTCTTGTGCTATTCAATGTTTTGAAAAACTCTTTTAATACTTATCTTGATTGAGTCTTCTCTTGATTCTTGAATCTTGAATCTTGATCTTGATCTTGATTTTTGGAACTTGCTTGACTCTTGATTCTTTGGCACTTGCTTGACTCTTGATTCTTTTGACATCATCAAAATAATCTTGCTTGACTCTTGATTCTTTGGCACTTGCTTGACTCTTGATTCTTTTGACATCATCAAAATAATATTGGAAGACATTGCTTCCATAAATAGTTGTGTGTATGAAGTATAAATGTCAAATGCGTTTTATGTTTCAAGGTTGTTGTATGAAGACATTAGATCATTGAGGTCCAAGTTGTTGTACAATAATTGTTGTGGAGGCGGTAGTTGTAGTTGTGGACATGAAGATTGTGGAGACGATGGTTGTGGTTGAGGAATAAGGTTAGTAACAACATAGAACTCTGTAGAATTCAATTATGGATTCTGGAGAATTGTTTCCACCACCCCTCTGAGATCGTCATTGCCGAGCAGTTGTGCTGAAATATAACATGTTTGACCCTAATGAAATAAAATAGGGACACGACACGAAATAACAATTGAGCAACTTTTTCAATTGCTCGAGTAGGGAGACGATTGTTAATTTTCTGAATCAATTGTGCTAATGTAATAGAACTAGTGATGTAAATAAATATTGGGTTCGCACATGTGTACACCAATCCCTGAACTGGGTTGTCTGCAATGTGACCATTGTAGTAAATGACGGTCACAATTTCTTTAGCTGAAGCCATAATGGTGCTTGTGGGATATGAGTGGAAATACTATAAGAGTTACAAATAGAGTTTTGTTTTGTGAGAATGTTATTGTGTGTTATATGTTGTCAAATGGTGAGATTATATATAGGGTGAAAAAGTTTAATATGAGAGTTAGGTGACAAAGTTAGATAGGAGAGTTAGATTGGAAGGTTAAGTAGGAGGGTTAGGTGGCAAAGTTAGTTACGATGGTTAGGTGGGAGGTTAGGTAGGAGGGTTAAGTATGAATGTTAGGTGGGAGGGATAGGTGGTAAAGTTAGGTAGGAGAGTTAGGTGAGAGACATAGGTAGGATATTTAATGCATGTGAGTGAATACTATGAAGTTGTGAAACAATGTACGCATGCGAGTGAACAATGTGCAACACCACACCTTAATGTACATGACAGACTGTCTATTGCATCATGAGTGTTGACCATGATGTTCTGCATCACGCACTAAGCTAACACAGATTGTTGAGAACCACGTTAATGGGGTAAACGTACGCATGTGAGTGAATAATGTGCAACACAACACATTAATGGGATTATTGGTGCATGTGAGGGTTAGGTACGACATTGCTCCGCATCTCTGAAATCATGTATGTGTAGGCTATTGTTATTGAAGTAAATTGAAAATAACAGGTTCAAAGCATGCAACAACTACAAATACATAATAAAGACTATGAAATGGACAACTCAGAATCTCGTTTTTCACTCTGAAAATTATAATGGACGTCTGTTGCATTAATTACAAGGGAAAAATCACAGTCCAAATTGACAACACTCTACAATTTACACACATCTCTAAAAATTAAATGTCTCACCAGTAAAACTGACATGAAATGGACAACTCAGAATCTCTTTTTTCACTCTGAAAATTATAATAGACGTCTGCTGCATTAGTTACAAGGGAAAAATCACAGTCCAAATTGACAACAATCTGTAATTAACACACGTCTCTAAAAAAATTTAAATGTCTCACCAGCAAAACTAACATGAAATGGATAACTCAAAATCTCTTTTTTCACTCTGAAAATCATAATGGACGTATGTTGCATCAGTTACCAGGGAAAAAGAAACATTTGATTCCAGATAAGCCTTTAGCAGGAACACAATTCTAACCTTATAGATTCCAATACACATCAACAGGGCAAAATGTTTATACAACTATAAATAACACAAAATACCCTCAATATAAACGCACTATTTCACATAACATACCTTCACAAACCAAATTGAATCTTATTACTATGTCATTTTTGGGAAAAACAAGCAGCCAGACCATTGCTAACTAGATATTAGCTTTCATTTTCCAAATGGATCAATCACTCACAGTCAAACTGTTGTTTATTTTCAAAGTCTCACTCCAACACCAATGCGAGTTCCTAATGTCTGTTCTTTTGATACACTCAAGAATAGAATGCACAACACCTTTAGCTAACCAACGATCAATTAGTGGATGAAATCTATTATCGATAACCATTCATAGATGCAGGTTAGCAATTTTTTTTAATCTCTACAATTGAAAAAATGATGATGATGTTTACACAATGTTAATGTGCAATGAGCAAAACTCGTATGTTGGCCCTATAGAATTATTATGTACCATCAATACAACACCAGATGGTATACTCAACCTGCTTTAATCCACTATCACTCTTATTCATGATGCAATTATGTATTACAACGGGAAGTGGAACATACCACGCCAAGGTGGGTTTTTGGGTTATTCCTTCACTGGAACAAATCCAATAAGATTTGAGATTCCTTCAAGATGTAGCATGGACAAATTCAAGGATTTAATCAAGCAAGTTGCACCTATGGGGGTTCCCCTTATGGAATTCACAAATCACAATTGGTCAGACGATTGTTCTTTCGACAACCAGGTCATGCTAAGTATTCAGAAAATTTAATCGAATATGAAATAACAAAATTGAAAAATGACGAAGATATACTAAAGGTGTTAGTATAATCCAACTATTAGAAACGATTCTGCCCAACATAAATTTTAGTTATTTTTAACAAACCAGTAACCGAGATAGAAGAAGACATGTCTGCTACACAACATATTTTAGGTTATCATTAATTTTGTCATATTTACGTTGTAATTGTATTTTGTAATATGTTTCATTATACTCGACTATCATCTCAGTTATCACACTTTTAAATTTTATGTCTATTGTATAAGAAAGATGCATCAATTATTTTTTCACTGTTTTTTTTAATTTGTTTTAATACTACTAACTAATTTTCTCATTTTTTAATTAACGAACATAACAAAACAAAAACATTAATGACACATAAATTTAACTAAAAAAATACATACATCGTAACTAAAAAATTATACTATATTTTTTTCTAATTTTTACATTTTTCTTTATCTGTATATATCTCTTAAAAAATTTATAAAATTAAAAAAATATTTTAATAAAAAATATTTTTAAAATAAATTAAAAATATATTTATAGAATATGATATTTATATTATTTTAATAATTTAAATTATAATGAAAAACAAAAAAAAATAAACGAATGAAAGTTGGGATTGTCAAACCCAACTTCCCAAAGCTAAATCAAAGAGGTGTATATAGGAAATTTTAAAAAAAACTAGTGTACTTTTAAGAAAATATAGGAATGAGAATGTGTATATATGGAAAAAAAAAAAAAAACCTAGCATTTTATTATCTCCTAACTTCCTCTCTCTCTCTGCTTTCTCTTTCATGATATAGTGGCACTATGATAGCGCTACATATTACATAGTACTATATATACCACGTGCCCCTATATACCAAAAATGTCAGAGTATTGTGATAACTAACTGTATGACTGAAAATCGAACTAGAGGACAGCACATGCAAGCATTAGTCCAAAGTCCAAATGTACCAAGAGAACTAACATATTTTCAAGCTTAATAAAATCATCCTTATATATAGTGCCATCATGCACGTTCAGAATAACATTGGTATATTTCTAAATCCACACCATATTTCAACAATATTTCGGGGAATTAAAGTAACTTCAAGCTTAGCTTTTGCCTTGAAGTCTTAGAGTAAATGCTTGCAAGGAGAGAAGAACTTGCTTCAACTTATCCTTGGCCTCTTCATCAATTAAGTCACCATCATCGTTAAATTTTGCTGGTGGTTGGAATGCACGAAGTGAAGATCAATATACAGTCCAATTTGGCGAAGATGATAGTGTGATCTTCCCCCACCAAAGTCACCACCGGCCCTTACAATTGCAGCAGCTTTGCCAGCCCAAACATTTGGGGGCCTAGAGGCCCAATCAATTGCATTCTTTAGTAAAGCTAACAAAAGACAAATAATAATAATAATAATAATAATAATAAAAAAGGTAACAAAAAGCCAAAAACCTTAAGAATATTTTCTTTTTAATGTTGATGGTATAAGTATAAAGTAGTTCGGATCAGGTGTTAAAGATCATGAGTTTATATAAAGTGAATATTTCATTTTAATATAATTTATTTTATATGCAAAGTCACGAATCATTTAATTAAAAAAAAAGTTATTATCATTTATATTAATTGTTATTACTTACCTTATACTAATATTACCATGTAGTAATATAAAACCTGTTGTCACTTCCTCATGCACTGTTGGCCCATTTCTCTTCTTTATGACCCCCCACCACTACTTCCCCTTTTTGTTTTTGTTTTTTTCGTTTACCATGCAAAACAGGGATACTAATCTAGTATAATTTATGATTGCTTGATTAGTAGTCAAAATTTTTGGAATGACCGAATTTGTAAAATGGAATCAACTGGTCAAAGGATTGAGCGCAAGAAATTTAAATTGTAAACATATATTAAATAAATATATCTTTTTATAAAAAGAAAACTCAAGCACGATTTTGGATACATGAAGACAATGACAATCTAGAAATAATGTATGTTTAGTAAACCGTCCAAGCCTGATACAGCTATCAAAGAAATATTATTTCTAAGGGGAAAGTAGAACCAACCAGAACCAACCCCTATCATATTATCACCAAAAAAGCATTCAATTCCATATCAATATAAAGCAAAATTGCCCACGTAACCAAAATGAAATGAACCAATCAAGCTACCTTTTTTTATTATTGGATGAGTACCCGAGACAGAAAACACAAAAACGAGATTTTTAAAAAAGCAACCCAAAGACATAGTCAAATTGTCTCTAAAAATACCTCCAGAACCTACGATGATAGGGTTCCCCTTAGCAGACTCATATGTGTTGCACTTCACCCATGTCATTGGTCCGACTAGAATTAAGTTTGAATTGATCAAGTAATGTCTCAAGTTGAAATCATATAAATGAAAGAAAAAAAATGTGATTGAGAGAAAAAATTTCACTAAAAATGGTCAATCAAATTTCTCCATGGATATATGGTTCAATTCGACAAAAAAAAATGCAAAATTGAGAATTAAGTAAAATTGTAAATTTTATACAACAATAAGACCAAAATCACAAAATATATATATATATATATATATATATATATATATATATATATATATATATATATATATATATATATATATAAAAGAATCCAAATTGCGGATTAGAAATTATAAAAAGATTAAAACTGTAATTTAGTCTAAATAAAATTATCTTTGTATAGAGAATTAAAAAAACTAAACATAGTAATAAATATCAACTCTTGCATATCATTTTTTTGTCTTGAATCATAGACTATGAGTGTCTCTCAATTTATTAGATCAAAGATTAATCTCACTTGTGGTGTATGATTGTCGCTAATTCAATAAAATTTTGCACAAAGTGAAAACCGAACACAAATTCTTCTGATAAATAAATTGTTTTCACTCATGTGAATGCAGGAGAAACATACCCTACTCCCCCAATCGTTTAAGATACATATCATGATATTTAAGTCTATGTTACTTTGTTTATATATATATATATATATATATATATATATATATATATATATATATATATAACAAAACATAGTAGCATAACTTCTTTTTCTTGCTGAAATATTATCATAACTTATTCAATTGCTTATCACGATATCTTTCCGCTTTACCCTAAGTTACTTCTCACTTTGCATATTTGACTTGCTGGAACCATTAGATTTCAACAAACTTTAAGGTCTATCATAGCTTGAACGTAATGGTAATTGACATGTGTTCATGGTCTATCATAGAGACTCAAACAAAAGATTGAAAATGTTACCGTAAAAAGAATTAACCTCATTTAAACAATTTGCTTTGCTAATAAATGATGTCCATATAAAAATATACATATACTAATCTAAACATGCAAATCAATTTAAATGACATATTTAGATTAAACAGCGGAAATTAAAAATATTACGAGCGTACCTCCAGCCATTGCAAATTGAACGGGAAGCGGTGCACACACGAACCTGAAAGACAGTTTTGTTCTTCCAGACCCTTACTCACTCTGAATAGATGATGTATTTTTTTTGGATAGAGAAGTGAGTTTGGTGATACAAAACTGAGAGCACCCCATCCTATTTATAGAGTTTGTCCATCACAGAGCTCAACTTGTTATCAGAACAAGAGATAGGAAGTTATCAGTACGTGAGATAAATGATGGGTACGTGATTTGTTACTGAAGGTGGTTGCAAATATATTTGCAAAGATATGGATTGAATGTGGATGGAAAATGGACCAGATTCAGAAATAACTAAATTTTCCAAAATAATAAAATATAAAAGAACATGGAACGTGAATGCAACATGGGCTTCCAACATTCTCCCACTTGGTCCATTTAACTCAACATCAACCATAACAAGAAACATAATATATGAGTCATGGCGATAGGTCCTCTGATAATGAGTAGTATCTTCCATGTACCACAATATATCAAGTCTCTCAACACTAGCTCTCAACTTAATGAATAAACCATATGTTTATTCTATATCTAAACCGAATGATTTTTCTCGAAATAAATAAATATGTGCACAAAACCATATGAGAAAATATCTAACTGAATAAGAGTTTCATTGAAAATAACAAATGTATGTACAATGAAATTACATCATGGAACCAAGTCTCATTCGTACAACATGATCCTTAAAATTCTTTGGTGGCATGTCTTTAGTTAAAGGATCAGCAATCATCAACTCAGTGTTAACGTGTTCAATGACCACTTTCTTTTCTTTAACACGTTCTCTTATGACTAAGTACTTAATGTCGATGTGCTTACTTCGACTTCCACTTTTGTTATTTTTAGCCATAAACACCGCAGCAAAGTTGTCACAATACAACTTTAATGGCCTAGAAATAGAGTCCACAACTCTAAGGTCAGATATGAAACTCTTCAACCATACACCATGCGAGGTAGCCTCAAAACAAGAAACGAACTCAGCCTCCATAGTGGAAGTAGCAGTCAAGGTTTGTTTGGCACTTCTCCAAGATACAGCTCCACTGGCTAACATAAAAATATATCCAGATGTTGATCTTCGTGAATCAACGCAACCAGCAAAGTCTGAGTCGGAGTAGTCAATCACTTCCAGACAATCAGTTTGTCTGTACATGAGCATGTAATCCTTTGTTCCTTGAAGATATCTCATCACTTTCTTTGCAGCTTTCCAGTGGTCAATACCTGGATTACTTTGATATCTTCCCAAGACTCCAACAGCGAATGCAATATCAGGTCTAGTGCAAACCTGAGCATACATAAGGCTTCCAACTGCTGAAGCATATGGAATATTTTTCATGTGTTCCCGCTCAAAATCATTTTTGGGGCATTGACTCAAAGCAAGTTTGTCACCCTTCACAATGGGAGCTACACTTGGTGAACAATATTTCATATTAAATCTCTCTAAAACTTTGTTGATATAGGTTTCTTGAGACAAGCCTAAAATGCCTCGAGATCTTTCTCTATGGATCTTTATGCCTATGACATAAGATGCCTCTCCCATATCCTTCATATCAAAGTTCTTTGAGAGAAATTGTTTCACCTCATATAGCATACCCTTATCATTAGTCGCAAGCAGAATATCATCTCCATGCGAGGTAGCCTCAAAACAAGAAACAAACTCAGCCTCCATAGTGGAAGTAGCAGTCAAGGTTTGTTTGGCACTTCTCCAAGATACAGCTCCACTGGCTAACATAAAAATATATCCAGATGTTGATCTTCGTGAATCAACGCAACCAGCAAAGTCTGAGTCGGAGTAGTCAATCACTTCCAGACAATCAGTTTGTCTGTACATGAGCATGTAATCCTTTGTTCCTTGAAGATATCTCATCACTTTCTTTGCATCTTTCCAGTGGTCAATACCTGGATTACTTTGATATCTTCCCAAGACTCCAACAGCGAATGCAATATCAGGTCTAGTGCAAACCTGAGCATACATAAGGCTTCCAACTGCTGAAGCATATGGAATATTTTTCATGTGTTCCCGCTCAAAATCATTTTTGGGGCATTGACTCAAAGCAAGTTTGTCACCCTTCACAATGGGAGCTACACTTGGTGAACAATATTTCATATTAAATCTCTCTAAAACTTTGTTGATATAGGTTTCTTGAGACAAGCCTAAAATGCCTCGAGATCTTTCTCTATGGATCTTTATGCCTATGACATAAGATGCCTCTCCCATATCCTTCATATCAAAGTTCTTTGAGAGAAATTGTTTCACCTCATATAGCATACCCTTATCATTAGTCGCAAGCAGAATATCATCTACGTATAATACAAGGAAACAAATCTTACTCTCACTGACCTTCTGGTATATACAGTGATCCATGACATTCTCTTCAAAGCTAAATGAAGAAATGACCTCATGAAATTTTAAATGCCATTGGCGGGAAGCTTGTTTCAATCCATAGATGGACTTATTAAGCTTGCAAACTAAGTGCTCACCAACACTAGATAGGAATCCCTCAGGTTGTTTCATGTAAACCTCTTTTTCTAGATCACCATTTAGGAACGCCGTTTTCACATCCATTTGATGCAACTCAAGATCAAAATGAGCTACTAATGCCAAAATTACTCGAAGAGAGTCTTTCTTAGATACAGGGGAAAAGGTCTCTCTGTAATCGATTCCTTCTCTTTGAGTGAATCCTTTAGCAACAAGTCTTGCCTTATGTCTCTCAATGTTGCCTTCTGAGTCTTTCTTTGCTTTGAAGACCCATCTACATCCGATGGCTTTTACACCAACAGGCAACTCAACGAGATCCCAAACTTGGTTAGATGCCATAGAATCCATCTCATCCCTCATAGCATTATACCACAAATTTGATTCCTTAGAACTCATGGCTTGTGAAAACGTCTCAGGATCATTTTTGGCTCCAATGTTGTAGTCTGATTCTTGTACGTACACTACATAATCACTAGGAATTGCTATCTTTTTTACTCTAGTAGATCTTCTTAATGTTGTTTGGTCATCTTGTTGAGGAACTTGTTCAACTGGTTCTTCACCAGTTTGTTCAATATCATCATGTTGTTCCTCACAAACAACTTGATCTACATGATCACTTTCAACAGCTTGTGGAACTTCAATCACTGGTTGTCTAACACCCATTTTAACTTGAGGGGTGGGAATGACTACTAACCTATTACTTGTCCCAGAAGGTTCAGCTTCATAGTGATCTCTTTTAGAAGAAATGTTCTTAAATTGATCACTCCCACTGATCAAGTCATTTTCAAGAAACTTTGCATTCCTTGATTCCACAATCCTAGTGTTGTGGGATAGACAATAGAACCTATACCCTTTAGACCTTTCAGCATATCCAATGAAATACCTAGTAATAGTCTTAGGGTCTAGTTTCTTCTCTTGTGGATTATAAATTCTTACTTCAGACGGGCATCCCCAAACGCGTATATGTCGCAAACTTGGTTTCCAACCCTTGAATAACTCAAAAGGTGTCTTTGAGACAACCTTGGTTGGAACTCAGTTTAATATATACGCAGCCGTCTTAAGAGCATCAATCCACAAAAATTGAGGAAGCTTTACATTACTCCTCATGCTTCTCACCATGTCTAATAAGGTTCGATTTCTTCGTTCTGCCACGCCATTCTGATCCGGAGAACCAGGCATAGTGTATTGGGCAACAATCTCATGTTCTTGAAGAAATTTCGCAAATGAACCTGGTGCTTGTCCATCCTCTGTGTATCTACCATAGTACTCCCCACCTCTATCTGATCTCACGATCTTAATTTGTTTTCCACATTGTTTCTCAACTTCAGCCTTAAAAACTTTAAAGGCATCTAAAGCTTCGTTCTTAGAATGAAGTAAGTAGAGATACATATATCGTGAATAATCATCTATAAAGGTTATGAAGTATTTCAGACTATTTCCATCCATGTCTGGACAACATATGTCTGTATGTATGATTTCTAATAAATTAGAACTCTTCTTTGCACCCTTTTTAGACTTGTTAGTTTGCTTACCCTTAATGCAATCTACACAAGTCTCAAAATCAGCGAAATCCAAAGTACTAAGTACTCCTTCATTTACTAATCGCTTGATTCTCTCAATAGAGATATGTCCTAATCTCCGGTGCCACAACATAGAGGATTCTTCATTCACAATACATCGTTTTAACCCAACAGAAACGTGCATAGAAGTAGCGTCGTTTTTCAATTCAATCGAATAAAGACCATCAACCAATTGACCACAACCAATAATTTCAGATTTATTTAGTAAATTAAAACCAAAGTCTGTAAAATTAAAACAAAATCCCAAAGGTGCAAGTTTAGAAACAGAAATTAAGTTTTTACAAAAACTAGGAACATAAAAAACTTTCTCCAAATGTAATTTAAAGCCACTACTTAAAACTAAGACGCACGTTCCAATGGCCTCTACATGCGAGATCATCCTACTCCCTGAGTAGATGCACTGCTCACTTCCCACTGGCTTCCTTAGGCTTTCCATACCCTGCAAGGTATTAGAAACATGGATTGTAGAACCAGAGTCAATCCACCATGTATTATGATTCACATTAATCATATTAGATTCATAACAAACGAAAGTCAATGGTGTACCTTTCTTCTCAAACCAACTTTTAAATTTGGGGCAGTCCTTCTTCATGTGTCCTTTCTTTTTACAGAAGAAACACTTTGACTCCTTTTTAATTGTTGGTTGAGTTGGAATCTTTCCTTTATTGGTGCCTACAGACTTCTTCTTATCCTTTCCAGAAGTAGAAGTAGTCAAATTTACCTTCTCACCCTCTTCCATTATCAATCTCTCCTCTTCTTGAACACACATGGTCATCAATTCATTAATAGACAATTTATCCTTATGTGTGTTGTAGGAGATTTTGAAGGGTGTATACTGTTGAGGTAGGGTGCACAAAATGAAATGTACCAGGAAGGATTCAGACATGGTAACTTCCAGGGTTTTCAACTGAGCCACTATGTCCCTTAAGTGCATGATATGTTCACGCACACCTCTCGTTCCAGTAAGCTTAATGGAAGAGAATTGCATAATGAGTGTGCTAGCAAGCGACTTCTCAGAGGCCGTAAACTGTTCATCAATGGCTTTCAACAGATCTCTGACCTTATCATGCTGGTCAACTGAACCCCGGATATTAGCGGATATGTTGGTTTTTATGAACATAACGGAGAGACGATTAGATCTCTCCCACTTTTCATAAAGATCAACAACATCAGGTTCACTAGTTTCAGTAATAGCCGGTGGCTCATCCTTCCTTATAGCATAGTCAATATCCACCCAACCCAAATGAAGGAGAACTCTTTCCTTCCAAACCTTATAATTATCACCTTTCAAAATGGGAAGGTCAAAAGAAATATTCATAGATTGTGAAACTGCAAACAAACACACATGCTCATTAAGAAAATTTGAGACTAAACAAATGTCATGTTTTGCCAATGCAAATCATGTCTCAATATATGAATCTAGTGACACAAAACTTGCCTGTGGGCTAAAGTCCTACTCAATTAGATTCATCATGCAACTTTATGATAAAACTATTAAATCATGTTCTTTTCCTTAATTCCTGTGGGTAAATTAAGAAATATAATTTAATATTTTATCTTAATTAATCATATAAATATAACAAAATTCTTGTGAGTAGATTTCATCACATTACATATGATTAATCACAATTAATATTTCTAATGTGATTATAAATTTAGCATATAATTTTACTCAATTAAAGATGTTGTGGCTATTCTAAAATTTAATAAAATTATATTAATCACTTAACATTCAAAAATAATCCTTGCATAAACATACTTAATAATGCAAATGTGCTCAATATTGAATCATAAAAATTACATGTATACCAATTCAAAATAACATTGCACGTATATTCATTCAACATGTAATAAACTTTAAAGGATTAAATCCAACTAATACCAGTATTTAACATAATATTGCATGTTCAGCATAACTTAGAGACACACAATTTTAAACAGTTTGTGCATAAATGATTTATCCTTTAAAAGTTATAGATACAGTAGCTTAGCGGCAATGGGAGCCCTTTCATGCTTGCAGGGCAAGGGTTCAAAACCAGCCCAAAACGTTTTCGCGTTCCTTTTAATTAATTAAAAACGAAAACAAGAAAGAAAAAGCTTCCACTGAGATTCAAACCCACAACAAAGAGGTAATATAAACCACATCTACCACTGGATCAAGTCACACTTTGTTTAAAATTGTTAGTTTAAAATGTAGATTAACAATTCCAAGACAGTAACCTCTAGCAGTGGGTAAAAAAAATTATTACCTCAATTTCGAAAAACCCACATCATTATATGCATTTTAGACACCCAAAAATACGTTTTAAATCATAGAAAAATTAGAAAACTCATATCATTCCTAATTTTGATGTTATTTTGAATTAAGGAGGCTTAAAATATAACACCCATGTACTCAGAAAATAAACTCCGCATAATAGGAACGACCCAACAAGAAGACAGAGGTACAAATATGCTCTGATACCAAATGTAAAAATATACATATACTGATCTAAATATGCAAATCAATTTAAATGACATATTTAGATTAAACAGCGGAAATTAAAAATATTACGAGCGTACCTCCAGCCATTGCAAATTGAACGGGAAGCGGCGCACACACGAACACTTCCAGACCCTTACTCATCTGAATAGATGCTGTATTTTTTCTGGATAGAGAAGTGGGTTTGGTGATACAAAACTGAGAGCACTCAATCCTATTTATAGAGTCTGTCCATCACAGAGCTCAACTTGTTATCAAAACAAGAGGTAGGAAGTTATCAGTACATGAGATAAATGATAAATGATGGGTACGTGATTTATTACCGAAGGTGGTTACAAATATATTTACAAAAATATAAATTGAATGTGGATGAAAAATAGACCAAATTCAGAAATAACTAAATTTTTCAAAATAATAAAATATAAAAGAACGTGGAACGCGTGGGCTTACTCTGTGACGGTGATATAGTTCGAAATTCTGGTGACAACACATTCCCAACCTAACTGAATTCACCGGCCACCTAATATCAAGTTTGGAATTTAGTCAAATCATATAATAACAGATCATTAATTTGAAAACAAATTAAACACCACCTCTCTCCCCTATAAAATGTTGTGTGAGGAAGACTAGTTTGCATAATTCACAAGCCACAAATTAGTACTCTCGTTAATTTTTTTGCTAATTGCTAATTGGGCACAATGGAAAAGCTTCATGCTGTGTGCATCCCATACCCAGCACAAGGCCACATAAACCCAATGCTCAAGCTAGCAAAACTCCTTCATGTTAGAGGCTTCCACATCACCTTTGTTAACACAGAATACAACCACAAACGCCTTCTCAAATCAAGAGGTTCTGATTCCCTCAATAGTGTCCCATCATTTCAATTTGAAACCATCCCTGATGGTCTCTCTGATAACCCTGATGTTGATGCCACACAAGACGTAGTTTCTTTAAGTGAGTCTACTAGAAGGACTTGTTTAACTCCCTTCAAAAATCTCCTTTCAAAACTCAATAGTGCCTCGGATACTCCTCCTGTGACTTGCATAGTTTCTGACAGTGGCATGTCCTTCACTTTGGATGCTGCCCAAGAATTAGGCATCCCTGACGTGTTTTTGTCGACAGCTAGTGCATGTGGGTACATGTGTTACATGAAATATCCAAGACTTGTTGATATGGGCTTAACACATCTCAAAGGTTGGTTAATGTCTTTACTATAATATTTAAATCTAAACTTTATTCGTAAGTAAATATTTCTTTTTAACTGCTAGCTGATTTTAATTTTGCAAGTATATATAGATATTGGGTATTCTACATACTCACATAATATATGTAATATATTTTATAATTAAAAATTAATTATATGTGTATTAGTAATACTTTTCAATTAATTGAGCTGTATATATTATTTTGTCTTCTTTTATTGACTTTCCATCATTAACTTTAAAACTATATATAAGAACATTCAAGTTTTAGTAATTCGTTATATATATTCCGAGAAACCTAACTTAGTTGAATAAAATACATGAGTTGGTATAAATTCTTAGTATCTGTCTCCCATTCCTATAAATAGGAAATTACTAAAACTTGAATGTTTTTATAGTTTTAAAATTAATGTATTAATTTTAAAGTAATCAAAATTTGTATTATTTTTTTAAAAGTAAAATAGTTTTATTCCTCTAAATATTAAGGTGTTATTGTGTTAGTCATTCAAAGATTTTTATTATTAGAAATTCATTAAATACTAAATTGTTGTCGTGCTTCTTTTAACTTTTTATTAGATTAATTCTTCAAATATATAAAATAACATCAAATTTGTTCATATGTAAAATTAAAAAATTTATATAAAAGACGAATTGGTGATAATTTTATATTTTTGAGGAAGTAATTTGATGAAAAAATCTATAAAAGAAAATAATATGATGACAGTTTAATATATATTTAAGGAATTAATATGACCGTAGATTAAAGTGATCCATGCTTTTCAGCTTTTCCATAATAAGTACCGTTAAAAATTTACTTCCACTATAGTGGAAGGAACACTGGAATCATGTGTTCAAAGAAACAAACTGTTGCTAATGGACTTGCTAAGCATGCCAATAGCTTAGTATTGAGTTCTTTATGTAGTTTATTGGGTATAAGAAGAAGAGAAAAAAACTTCCTGACAAAAATTCATATAAGAGTAACGTTCTAGCACCCAAATTAATATTAGAAGTTTAAATTGAGGGATTTTTCAAAACATTATCACCATATTTTGAAAAGGAGAAGCATATTTATAATAATCACGTGAAATATATATATATATATATATATATATATATATATATATATATATATATATATATATATATATATACACACACATTTTTCTAATTTTTCTATACATTGAATTAAAAAAATTCTGAGTCAGAGAACAAGACTAATATAATTTAATTGGTAGATATTATATTAGAGATTTAAAAATATATACTATTAATGCAAAAAAAAATCTACTGATAATAAAAAAAATTAATAAATTTGTATGAATTTTAAGATAATTATTATAAAATTTAATAAATTCATTATACATGTTGAATATTATAGAAAATATTACCCTAAGTGCATTTATTATTTACTCATAAATAAATATGACTAATATTTTTCTTATATATATACATGTTTGAGGGAAAGAGAGGGAATAAATGATACAGAGGAATAAATCGAGAACAAAGTCGCACTGTCAGTAAAAAATTTAAGGGTTTTCTAGATTAACAATTATAGGAAATCAACATGATCTTGAAATCTATGATTCTCACAAGTAATAGATAATAGATAAACAATACATATCTTTCTCCATTATGAGGCTTCTCTCATGTGCATTTTGATTTTTTGGAAAAGGAGAGAAACAAGATTTCACTCTCTGGATTATTCTTTTTATCTCTCTATGTTTGTGATGACCAGAGATTAGAAATAACACTCTTTAGTCAGGATGGAGACCTTGTTTCATGTTAGTTGGTATTAATCCCCTTTTATAACTACTACTCCCATCAAGTAGCAGTTATCTTTAGAAACTTCTCATATTTAACCCAATTATTATTTAGTCTCTAATTATTAATTATTTATTTATTAATCCCTACATAAGTCACATGAGACATTAATTCTAACATTCTCTCACTTGACTCATGTGACATTAATAAACATTATGGACTAAATAAATAAATAGATTAAACTAACATAATGCGCATTAAAATGACTAAATTATTCTATACATTGGGTACATCATAAATTCATAATTAAGAATAAGAACCAATTCGAGTCATGACGGTTGTACATCACTTAATCGACATAGTCCCTTCCATGTACTACAAATTAGTCTTCTCCTTTCCTGAGACTGGTGAAAATGTCTCTTTATAATCAATGTCATCTTTCTGAGTAAATCCCTTAATAACAAGTCTAGCCTTGTAACTTTCAAGATTGTCATGAGAGTCACGTTTAGTCTTGAAAACCCACTTACAACCAACTCTCTTGCAATCCTTTAGCAATTCTACAAGGTCCCAAATATTATTATGTTCTATGGAATTTATCTCTTCTTTCGTGGCATTTAACCATTTTTCAGAATTATCACAGCTTGCAACTTGTGAAAATGAAACTGGATCATTACCATTAATGCTTAAGTATATTTTTGTTTCATGTAGGTATACCACATAATCATTCAAAATAGCTAGTCTTATTTCTCTTTGAGATATCTTTAATGCTACTTCTTGTGGTTCTTCCATAATAGGTTCATTATGTATCATGGGCTCATTATTGTGTTACTCCTCTTCATTATTTTTTGGAACAACTAAAGGAACAATCACATTCCTGTTAGAGGCATATGCTAAAGGGACTTGTACTCTAACTTCTTTAATTTCCACATCTCGTGGAACTGTACTCCCACTGATTTTATCGTTTTCAATGAACCTTGCATTTCCAGTTTTAACAATTCTCATACTATGATTAGGACAATAAAACATATACCCCTTTGACTTTTCTGGATAACCAATGAAATATCCACTAATTGTTCTTGCATCCAATTTTCTTTCTTGCGGATTATAAATCTTTATTTATGTCTGACAACCTCAAACATGCAAGTGCCTTATACTAGGTGTCATATTTGTCCACAGTTCAAAAGTTGTCTTTGGAACTGTCTTACTAGGAACCCTATTCAACAAATAAATGACAGTTTTCAAGACATACATCCACAAAGATACGGGTAAAGTTGAATTGATTAAATACTCTCAACCATATCCATTAAAGTTCTATTACACCTTTCTGATACACCATTTTGTTGTGGTGTTCTGGGCATTGTGTAATGCGCACAAATGTCACGTTTCTGAAGAAGCTTAGCAAATGGACTTGAGTTTTGCCTAGTTTCATCGTATCTTCCGTAATACTCACCTCCTCTATCAAATCTAATAATTTTCACCTTTCTGTCTAATTGTCTTCTACTTCATTCAAGTAAATTTCTAAGACATCCATTGCCTAAGATTTCTCATGTTGTAGGTAGACATAACCGTAACGTGAATAGTCATCAATAAAGGTAATAAAATATATTTTCTTTCCAAAAGAATTAACATCAAAAGGTCCATAAATAGCAGTATGCACAATTTCAAGAAACTGAGTGCTTCTTGTAGCTCCTTTCTTTGTATGTTTTGTTTGTTTTCCCTTAATGCAATCCATACAAATATTTAGATCCGTAAAATCTAGATCAGGAAGAATTTCATTCTTTTTTTATCTTTCAATCCTTTCTTTAGAAATGTGACGTAAAAGTTTATGCCACAAGAAAGCAGTTCGTTCATTTACTAAACTACGCTTAGTGTTAACATTATGATACAGAGTTAAAACGATTTCACCATACAAACCATCTAATTTTAATTTATATAAACCATCACAAAGAACACCTATACCAATGAGATGATTATGCTTAAATAAACTACAACATTCATTACCAAAATTAAAAGAGTGTCCAGTAACATCAAGTTTAGATAATGAAACTAAATTCCTAGATAAACTAGGTACATAAAAAGTTTACAGTAAATATAAATGATGTCTACTGTCGAATTTTAAACGATAAGTCCCGACTGCTTCCAATGGAGCTTTCACTCTATTCCCCATGAAGACAAACTTCTCATTTGGGTTTATGGTTTGGATTGTAAGGAATCTTCGCATAGTATTAGAAACATGAGTTGTACATCCAGAATCAATCCATCGTGTATTATAGGGAACTTCAGTTAAGTTTGATTCAAAACATACAAGAACATTAAGTTCACCTTTTTTTTCGAATCAAGACTTACGCTTTAGGAAATCCTTCTGAAAGTATCCAGATTTCTCACAAAATTGGCAATTATTGTCCTTTGATACCTTCTTTTGGATTTGCAAAGAGTCGTCATTGATCTTTAATGACACTTTGCCTTTATCATGCTTCTTCATAAATTTCTTTTTAGCTCCTTGATTCCCTTGGTGGCTTACATAATGGACTGAGTGACTTCCTAAATTCTTAAGCCTCGTTTCTTCCTAAACTAACATATTGGACAATTCATGCACATTCCATTTATCTTTCATGGTATTATAACTCATTTAGAACAGGCCATACTCAGACAATAACGAGTTCAAAATAAACTGAACAAGGAAGTTCTTATTTACAGTCATTCCCAAGGTCTTAAGTCTTGCTGCAATGTTTGTCATCTCAATGACATATTCATGCATAGTACGTGAACCATCAAACTTCAGGTGATCAATGTACTCATTAATGTCTCAGCAAGAGACTTATTAGTTGTTTGAGAAAGCTTTCCCACTAATCCCATAAACTCTTTAGCATTATCGATCTTAGGGAGAGTTGTCTTAATACTGTCTGCAACAATCATTCTCATGAACATTAGGCTAAGTTTATGGACTTTATCTTCATAATAAAATTCATAAAGTGTTTTGAGACATAAAACACATGTCATACATATGATTCGTTCAAATAACAGTCAATGTATATTGATGTTCTCCTTTGGCTGATACACCATCACATGACATACAAACATGATGATGCTAATAAAATTCTTAACATTATTTGACAATTAAATATGCGTCAATTAGTAGTACTTATTTCCTTCGAGTACATAAATAAAACTAATAATAAACACAGATCCCCTACAATTATATTCATTAATTATTAGAACAACTAATCAACCTTTGGACGATCCATAAATGTTTTATAACAATGAATTTTAATGCACCCATAAATCAATAATCATATAATTTAACATCCATTATTCTATGAGTAATTGAAATAATCATTAATTTGAAATTAAATAACCTTATAGACTTGGTCACCTTGGTGACTAACAAATCTATCATACACTTAATTTCAACCAAATATATGGCTTGCACATACTTATTGTTATTAACAATTCATAGCCATTTTATTAATTTCATTTCAGGCCAAATAAATACCATACATTTACATTATAACCAATAAAATAATAAAAGTTCAATCACATTGAAGCAAATGTATAGGATATACATATTTAATGCTATCGATAATTTTAAAGCATTCACGTTAATTTAATTACAGGGCATAAATTTTCAATCCTTTAATTACACTCAACAATAATATTCAGGAAAAAAAATTGAGCAAGTGGGATTGAGAATAGCAAAAAGTGGATTGCAAATAACAATTTCAAAGAATTCCTTTTCAAATTGTTTCAGAAACGTACACATAGGCCTGCTTTTCATTCCAGGAAGGAAAAAGAACAACATAGAAGGACTTTCGCTATCCTTCTCCATGATTGGAAGATACCACTTTAATAGAGATTTTCAACTCAGAAATAGACGGCTTTCGTTCACGCAATGTAACACCACTTCGTACAGCTCGTTTCGAAAATTCAACAATAATAAAATATCTTACATAGCAGCCTAAAAATAAAATTCTTAAATTTTATAATTAGGATTCATTTATAATTGAAACAAAAATAAATTATTATTATAGAGTCATAAGTTTTATAACCTATGCGTGTCATAAATTAACAATTATAAAAAATCAACAGGATCTTGATCTTGAAACCTATGATTCTCACAAATAATAGATAATAGATAAATAATGTATATCTTTTTCCCTAATGAGATTTTCTCCTGTACACTTTGATTTTTTAGAAGAGGAGAAAAACAAAATTTCACCCTCTATTTATGATGGCCAAAGATAACATTTTTAAATGAGAAAGAAGACCTTGTTTTGCGATGGTGGGTATTAATCCCAACCACTGCTTCCATCAGATAGCATTTACCTTTACAAACTTTCCCTATTTAATCTAATTATAATTTAATTTCTAATTATTAATTATTTATTTATTAATTCCTCCCGAAGTCATATATCTCTATGAGACATTAAATCTAAGACCGTGGAGTTCATTTATATATTAAGGAGTTATCTACATTGAAAACTTAGTTGATACACATGAGTTTAACAAAGTGATTTTGTGGTTGACATGCAGACTCAAGTTACTTAGAAAATTCCATCGATTGGGTACCAGGCATCAAAGAAATTCGATTAAAGGACTTGCCTAGCTTCATGAGAACCACAAACCCACAAGATCTCATGATGATGGATTTCATATATAGCCAGTGTGAGAGAGCTCAAAAAGCTTCAGCAATCATTGTGAACACGTTTGATGCATTAGAGCATGACGTTTTGGATGCATTCTCATCCATATTGTTGCCTCCTATCTATTCCATTGGCCCCTTAAACCTACTCTTGAACAATGATGTCACCAACAACGAGGAGTTGAAAACAATTGGGTCCAACCTTTGGAAGGAAGAGCCAAAGTGTCTAGAATGGCTTAACTCAAAAGAACCAAATTCAGTGGTTTATGTGAACTTTGGGAGCATTATGGTCATGACCAGTGACCAATTGACAGAGTTAGCATGGGGACTTGCAAATAGTAACAAAAACTTTTTGTGGGTCATTAGGCCCGATCTTGTGGCAGGGGAAATTAATTGTGCGTTACCCAATGAATTTGTGAAAGAGACCAAAGATAGAGGCATGTTGGCAAGTTGGTGTCCCCAAGAGGAGGTTTTGGCTCACCCAGCGGTTGGGGGATTCTTGACACATTGTGGTTGGAATTCAACGTTGGAGAGTGTGTGTGAAGGGGTTCCAATGTTGTGTTGGCCTTTCTTTGCGGAGCAACAAACCAATTGTCGATTTTGTTGCAAGGAGTGGGGGATTGGGTTGGAGATAGAGGATGTTAAGAGGGAGAAAGTTGAAGCACTTGTGAGGGAGTTGATGGAAGGGGAAAAGGGTAAGGAGATGAAGGAAAGAGCTTTGGAGTGGAAGAAATTGGCACACGAGGCTGCTTCGAGTCCACATGGGTCTTCGTTTGTGAACATGGACAACGTGGTTCGTCAAGTTCTTATGAACAAAATTGCTACAAAGTAGTGTTTAGATTATTACAATGCTCAATGGCATGAATTCGTTCATGTAGTAGTGTAATGATTTTAAAACTATTCTAAATCTATTGAAATAAAGGTATAATATCTTTTTAGTTTTTATATTTTTTTTTAAATTTTATTTTTAGTATTTGAACTTTTAAATTATACAATTCTGAACTTTATTTAAAAAAACATTTTTTTTAGTCTCTCTTCATGTTGAGCACAAATTAATGTTGTCTGTAAGGATTATGTGAGAAGAGATTAAAACTTTTTTTTTATAAAATTCAGTGACTAAATTACATAATACAAGAGTTCGAGGAAAAAACAAGATTTAACGAAAGTATATAAACTAAAAAATATATTTTACACATTGAATATGTCATGTGGGCCACCAATAAAAAAGAGTTAGCCATGTTGGCCTTTCAGGTGGTGTGTATAATTTATTCTTTGATTTGCAAAGTTATTGAAACTTATGTTAAATTTTTATAACCTCTACTTGGGTTTGATAATATCAGGTTAAGCGGATTAAGAGCTTAAGATTATTGTTGTTATAACTAGGAATAACATAAAAAGTACTTGTTGTAATTTTGTTGATTGGTAAAATCCTTTTAAGGTTGAAAACTGAATGTAGTTTTGGTTAAGTGAATTGGTATACAAAAATCTTGTGCTTTCACTTCATCATTTAAGTTCATCTCTTCGCATTTCCTTATACAAAACTATTTATGAATCATGTTTGC